>NC_057350.1:117399779-117582279 GCF_016509475.1 Prionailurus bengalensis
CTTTTATATGCATTCCTTTCATGTTAATTGTTGTCACTGCTCTCCCCACTGGAATGTAAACCCCATGAGGAAATTTGACTTACCACTGCATCTCCAGAATGGGCCTGGGATTTAGGAGGCCTTCGATAAATATTTGTTAAATGAGTGAATGAAAGGTTGAAAATTGCAATTTTAAAATATACACCCACACACGGTATCACTGCTCTTCAGTATTTGGAAACAGGCAACAAACTAAATTGCTATATGTGCAAATAATCTTTGAACAATTAAAATTTCACACGGCATCCAGATGAAAAGATTGTCAAATTATGTTTCCAGCTCTATTTAGAATCCTGGTTGGGTTACTTGCTTATAATCAGTAGCCTGTTCAATTTCGACTATCCTCACTCATTAGTTTCCAAGAGAAAATGTTCTATCTTTCCTCAGATAGACTAGAAAATGAAGTTGCAAAGGAGAAGACTTCACTACAATTAAACTACAACTATTGACATTTGGCAAATATATGTCACTGCCCAATGTATCTGTGTATACAAACAGACACAATTCCTAAAGGAAGGAAATGCCACGTTCCAAAAACAAACAAACAAGCAAACACAAAACCTCACATGTTTATCTCCACAAACAGAATTCAGTTACACCTCATAACACAGATCTAAAAGGGGGTGGGGCGACTGGGTGGCTCAGTCAGTTGAACCTCTGACTCTTGGTTTCCACTCAGGTCGTGATCTCATGGTTGCTGAGTTCAAGCTCCACCATCTGAGGGAATACTGTCTGTCCCTCTCTCGTTGCCCCTCCCCCGCTCACGCTCTCTGTCTCTCAAAATAAATAAACTTCAAAAAAAAAATGTAAAACTAAATAAATAAATAAATAAATAAATAAATAAGTAAAAGGGAGGTAGGAAGTTCCTCCTCTGAGCCAGAAAATCACAATTACAATCACCCCAAGTTATTGGTTACTGAAATGATCCATAGTGGGCAGACTGGAATTGTCAAATATGGAGATTTTCACCACTAAGCCAATTCTATCTTATGTCCTATGGCCCTTTCTCTACACAACCATTGTCAAGCAATAGGCGGGCACTGTGAGATCTCCTTTACACTCATCGCTCTTCGGAAATCTTTTCTAACTAATTTCATTCAGTCAACCACTAGGACAGTCAGTCAGACAACAAACACTTATTGAATGTCTATCATGTAGCTGGCACCATTTGCGCAGTGAAAATATATCAGTAAACAAAACACAAAAATGCTTACCCTCATGGAGCTTATATTCTAACTGCATCACATTTACTTTAAAGATATTTAAAAGTAGAGGTGATGAAAGCAGATGTTTGATAGAGATGAATACACAGAGTCATAGATACATCAACAGAGACAATGGTTGGTACATAAGCACATAGTTATCCTATATTTCCCAGAGCACTCAGAATTATATCACTAAAGAGTATGTTTGGGATATAAATCAAGTATGCTGCTTTCCAATTGTTTTCCTATAACATTATGTGTGCATGTTATCCTCATTATGGGCTTCCCCTGAGCAGAAAACATGTTCTTCATTTTCTTCATACTCTGTTCAGGGGGCAAGTTGTACAGTGTCCCCAAACAGACTATGAGTTCATTAACTGAGTGTTTGTTGAATAATACATTGCATTTATCAGGTGCTTTTTAACTTTTTAAAAGGCACTTTGATGCACATTATCATTATTAATATCACACACATATTCTTCCTCTAACACTAGATCAAGAAGAAGACAGTGATTATAGTAAGGGTAATGGTGGTAACACAAATAGTATGTTTGAGACCACCAGCTTTATTTGCTAAGAACCTGTCCAACATCATTACTGTTGTTGGCTTTTTGTCTTATGAATCTCGATGGAAGTTCAGACTCTAGAAAGTGCAGGCACCAGGAAGTTTAAAATCACAACAATAGAAGCAAGGCCCAGAGAAAAAGTCACATCCAAGGGTACAGTCTAGGACTTCAATCAAATGAGTTTTAAACTTCACGTTGTTAAAATGAAGATTCCCAATAACAGCCTAACCCGGACATTCTCATTCTCATTCACTTAGAACTGAAGGCCAGGAATATGAATTTGTATAAACAGCTGATGCAAGCCCCCTGAGAAATACTGGTCCAGAGAGAGCTTACCTGACTTCAAAGGCTGGGCTGGGGATGGTTAGTTAGTTCAATGAATGGCTCCCACAGCTTGGCATGGTCAGATATGGCTTGATATGAGAGACATACATACATACATTACAGCAGACATAACAAAGTGATAAGAAGAGCCATCATTTCTGAATGCTGTTACAAGAACCACTACTGCTAGAGATGTAGGACCAGGATCTAGTCCCATGGAGGAAAGAACTAGAATGCTTCAAATGCTCTAGTCTCATGGTACTGTCTAGGCTGGTTTGCATCCTTGGGGAGATTTGGGTTGCAGACAGGAAAATCCAGCATAGTGAGAACATGGAAGAAAACTGAGACGGAATGCCAACCTGGGCAGGATAGGTTGAGAGGAAGATAACTTGGCACTTTGAAGGATTTACTTATTCTTATCCCTAATATTCTAGAACTGGTTAGGAAATGGAGAAGGGCAACATAAGTCAAAACTGGAGGCCCACTATAAAAACTCAAACCTGAAAATCATAATTCAATTCCAATTCCATAATGAATTACATTATGAGGATGCTGTGTTTTCTACTTCCATAAGGAATGGCCCAGAAATGAAGTCTGAAGGGCAGATGTGTTATGGAAAGAGAAACAAGAGGCAGGAGTTAACCCTGAACTTCAAGAGTCTCTATTTCCCATAAGAAAAGTAGAAAAAGAAAAGCATTATGCTATAGCAAGAATCTCATTTTAAAATCTATAACTGTCATTATTTTTTCCACATACTGAGAAATGTTCTACCATAATCAATGCACAAAACGACCACAAGTAGAAAGTGACAACTAGACCTTTCCATAGAGCTTGAAACATTTAGATGACAAACATTCAAGTAACTACAAGTTTAAATTATCAAGCAACATTTTTGCTGGCAAGGTGTTATGAATTCCTATCTAATACATAGGGGTATATGGAAAAAATATTAGCATTTATTTAAACCAGAGGGAGTATTTTCATGTATGTAAAAACTGAAGTTGAAAGAGATTCACTGGCTTCTCCAAGGACACGCTTGGGTAGTCCAGGACGATGCAAGTAAACTTTTATCTTTTTAATTTTTAATATAATTTCACTCCTTCTTTTGACTTCTCTACTGATAGATAGAAAAACACTTTAGTGGAGTTCTTCTTGACATTTTATCTTTTTCATTTTTGCTAGTTTATTAAGAAAAAATAAATATATACAGAAGTAGAGAATATTACCATAATCCCAGGTACCCATCTCCCTGCAATAAAAGTCTTGGTTCTTATACTCACTCATTCCCACCCCTCGCCCAAGATTATTTGAAGCAAATTCCAGACATCACATAATTTCATACATAAATAGTTTGGCATAGAGCTCTAAAATATCAGTACTCTCTTTTGAAAAATCAACAACATATGGCTTCATGTGACTTAATGAGATAAGGAAACAATACATTTAAATCACAGTGCATAAATTCATATTTATTATTATATCAATAATTGGGGGATTACCTTGGGTGAAATAAAGCTGAAACCCAATGAATGCATTTAAGTGATAGTTTTTCAAGTACAATGATTTTTCCATACCAGTACAAGTTCATAGGATTTTTTTTTTCATTAAAAGATTCCTAGTCATCACTTTTCCCCAAATCAGAAACTTTTGAGTGAATTATTCTCACTCCATTATGACTACTAGACTCTAGAGATTATGAGATTTCCCACTTGAAGCTTCCATCTTCATTGATTATGATGATAATCAAGTGAATTATTCTTTTGCTCTTGATAACTACAGAGCTCCTTGATTCCAGTGGCTAATAAAGGCTCTGGTATTGGAAGCAAAACTGTTAAAAGGATCGAGAACAGCAGCTCAAAGCTCAGGCCAGGCAGTGTTTCAGAAAAAACATACTAGTTGACTTGAAAAAGCCACTCTGCTTTGTAGCAAACATTAAGAACTTATTAAATAATAAATATTTACATATTAAATAATAGGATGTCTAGGGTGTGCTTCAAAATAATTCTGGGGGAGAACGGTGGATGGAAATATTATAAACTGGGCTATTTGTTGATAGACGCTGAAGTTGGGTGATAAAGATTTATTACATTATCCTCTCTACTTTTGTATGTATTTGAAATTGCTCAATATTAAAACTTGTTACAAAAAGGATTAGAATCACATGACAATGACACAACAAAGTCCTCAAACACACTTTGTGACCCTTCCTGCTTGAATCAACTCATCCAAACAGCTAGAAAATACAAATCAAACTGATCTGAGTTGCGCCACTTCCCAAATGACCCAAAAACAGCACAAGGGAAAAAAAAGGAATGTGAATAATATGTAATTGGACCAGTTACCTCTAATTCTTTGATTGGTTACAGGTTAGTCCTACTTTGAGCTTCTAAAGAACCTGATTGGAACCCTTTTCAGAAAACATGAATTATTTCTTAGTTTCATAGGGTGACTATCAAATGTTATAAAGTGGACATAAAATTTCCTTGGAAAATACTGCCAGAGAATCACATCAGCCTTAGGGGAAGGGAAAACATGGCTTAATATTTCAGAACAAAAAATAGTCTTGAAAAATTAGTCCTATGCTGACACTTTTATAGTGAATATTTTAAAAACTGAATTAAAATGAACAAAAGAACCATAATGAAAACAAACAAAAGATTTATTTGTTAGTGACAAGGGAATCTGTATTTAGATCAAACAAATAATAGAAAAGAGAGAAACCCTGCTCAATTCTATAAAGTGTAAATGTCCTGGTGACCAATCAGTGTTCTCTTTTCAGATATTTACCTAGAGTTGTCAGAACTTGGTCTCTGCTTGGTCTGACCCACTTCGACCATTAAAATGGACACCCTGGTTGCTGAAAAGCTCTGACCAGCCCCAGATCCCAGCATTCCCAGAGTTTAAGCCCATCCATGGGAGCCCAGGCTAGCTGACTACAGATGGGCACTTGGACAAAACTTCCCCCAAAAGACAAAGGCCTGGCAAGGATTCAGGCAGTGAGCTCACAACACCACTGCCACCATCCTGAGAAAGGTCTTCTGAAAATTTCATTTTACCTTAGGTTCTAGAGCAAGGAAGAGAAGAAGAGAAGAAGGAGGAGCTAAAGAGAAGGAAAAGGAGCAAAAGAGGGCATGAAGGAAAGAGAAAGAAAAATCCGTGATACGACATTTTGTTCTGATTTTCTAAAGCAGCAAGTGACATCCAATATCTTCTAAAGAGAATGAAAAAGTAAAACATTCCCCAATTTTGTGTATGCCTCTCTTATGACAAGTACCATATTTTACCTTACATTTTGAATAACTGTGTATATTTCTCCTGTTATATGCCTGGAAGGAAGAAAGCATTTGAAATTTAATTTTGAAATGACATAGTCTCTATTAACAATAACTATACTTATCTCTAATGTTTGTCGGGGTAATTAATTAATCAATTAATTGGTCTAGTCAAGTGCAGTTAGCTGACAGGTAAGTAACAAGCAACAGCTGCAGAACCTGTGGATTGAATAATATACTCAATATATTTAGCTCTTCACACTGATCTAGCGAGGAGAGTGTGCAGGAGCATTGTGTTTTCCTCTTATTCTTGTTACTTACATGGTGGGATTTGTATCGCCTTCAAATATACGTCTATCTGTATATGACCAGAACTTAGTTTACACTTCCTAAGTTCATGCTCTTAAACATTTGAATTTAATAGTGTTTCCATCTCTTAAGCATCCTCTGCCCCTGTTTACGAAAATACTCCTTGTAATTCACATAAACAAAACACTGGAAATGTATTTTATTTCCTTTTCAAACTAAGAAGGAGAAAAAGAGGTTTCCTGTAGCCTTCCTTGTTTAGTAGAACACATTTCTGAAACAAGACTCTCAGGGAAAAAAAAAAAAACAACTTAACAATGAGGTTTTACAATAGGAATTGCTAGTTGATTTCATTTATATCCCAAATCAGTTAAGATTTCCCTGGTTTATTTTTTTTCACAAATAAAAAGTTAAAAGCTTTGTTGTTGCTTTTTTTAATCCATAAGCAAGACTAAGTGAAATCACTACTTTGAGGACTACATAAAAATTTAGTGAGCATCTTGTCTAGGACACTGATTTCACAAGTGCAAATCTAAGTAAGAGCCAAGAATATCAACTGACTTCACGAGGTCAGCAAGTGAAATCATGTTTAAAGCAGCAGAAAAATCACATAACTTCCATAGGATATTGTCTAAATTGTACAAATCACTTATTTGAAGATATACACACACACATAATGACTTTCAAATGTGGCCCTTCAATTCAATTATTGCCTTAAATCTGTAAATATTTATTGATTCAGGAACTGTAATAATATTAGCTGACTTAAAAAAAAATCTAATGAATATCCTAGGGTTTTTCTCAGCCAGGGTGTTATAAACATAGTCTGGAATATATCTTAGGCCTATAAATTTCAGCCTGCTGTACCAAAAATAGCAGAACTCTCTGGAAAGATTTGTAGTATATAAAAGTAGTAGTACGTAAAATAGAAAACAGCACCGAAGTTGTTGAATGCCAATTAACTGTTGTCCGCAACTCCAAATATTTTTTATTCCAGCTAACACACATTTTTGGAATTTTAAAGAAAAGTCTAGGTATAACAAGCCATAGAAATACATAATAATCATAGCAGAAAAAGTAAATGATGGACCCTGGACCTTTGTTTGTTTTTATTTCCCTAAATGAGGTTTCTTTTCATTTTTCTTTTTGTGTGCAGTTACCTCTTTTCTAATATACATTTAGTACACAATTCTTGGAAATTTTTATTGATGGATGCTTGCGGAATTTTGCACATTTACTAATGTGACTGTTGACACTTTTTAAAATTCTCCTTCACAAAGCTCTCAATACTGCAAATATATGTATCTGATGTATAAGAGTGAGCTCCATTTTTACTCATATTTTAGAAAATAATTATTGCACACTTCTGAGAGATTGTATATATTTGTTAAATATTTACCACATAACTATTGGTTAAAAATAAATTATAAACTTGAGAATAAAATGGTCACCATCACAGTTCTGAGTCAAAAGCTGCCTGCAGGGCTCTAAAACTTCCAAAAGAAAAATTAAAGTTCGGTCAGTTGTTTTTCTGTCTGTGAAACACTAAACAAATTACCTGCCTTTCAGAATACTTTTCAGGATATTTCTACCTCCTATAGATATAACTAGAGAGGCTTTTCATTCTGGCCCTGTGGATCCTGACAAATACATTTTATATTCATATGTATGAAGATAATTTTATATTTTTGAGAGCTGCTACTTCTTGGTCTTATGCAGTGATACATGTGAACTTTATTTTTATATACAGGATCTTTCAAACAGCTACTATAACAAGAGAATTGCAGAGAAATTATTTATGACAAGTAAGATAATATGCAAGACGCTTAAATTTGTGGACTATTGTTTCCACTCCTATGAAAATTGTCTTGATTCAAATGGGTTAGTTTAATTCTTATATAATTTCATTCTTTTTCCAGAAAATCACCTCACCATCACCTGTGGAATTCCATCATCTATGGCATGATTTCTTTCTTCCTTTTGTAGAGAAGAGCCCAAGAGAGAATTCGTGCCACAGTGACCCTGCTGTGCCCTATGTTTATTCGGCAGTAATCCTCGGGGAAAGGATTTTTAAAATGTATTAGAGCTAGCACCGAGAACGAGTGTTATTTTGAAGAAGTTACTGCTCCTTAACATTCTATTTTAAGTAGATATTATAGGTGTGATTCCTTTTAAAACAAAAGAGAAAGGGAGAGCTGTGTTTGATTTTACAAATGGAAGGTTTTGTTCCTGATACCGAATGGCATTATTCATTTACCTTGGCCCTGTCGGTGTTTGATAGGGTTTTTTTTCCCCTCCTTTTCACTCAACAACAACAATAATAGTATGAGATCTCGGACTAAGAATCTGACGAAACAGAAAAGGGGATGTGAGCATCCTAGATCCAGCTTTATGAAGCAATGCCCACACACATCTCACCCCCTTGGTTGATAGAGATGATTAAGCTCCTCAAGCTTGAATCTACAGGGAAGTTGTAACCATGCAGTTCCCACATGAACAAATATTGGCGCTTCCACCAAGAATCCCCAAAACCAGTTACAAAGTGAAGAGCTAAAACCTACAAAAGTGTGGACCCAGAGGGCAGACGGGACCACAAGAAGGTGCGAAGTTGGTAACTATGCTTTGAGAAACCGAAATATATATATATATATATATATATATATATATATATATATATCCCACCTGAATTATAGCTTGAGCTTTCTTTGCAATATTTACCATCTAATAATTAATGACGCCCACGCCGGGCGCCTTGTTGCCAGGACTGGGGTTCGGGCCATCGGGAGCCCCTGACGTCAGCGGCAGCGCGGCCTGCGTCAGGTCCCCCGAGCAGCCCCGAAGGTGGCCCCGACCGACCTACAGAGGCCTTGGGGGTTTCGGGGAGGGAGCCCCGGGCAGGGCTGGATGATATCCCAGAAGGGGCGAAAGAGGCTTTCCTCAAGCCAGCCAGTAAGTCACGTCGCATTTAGAACTTCAGGGTTCACGGCTCCGGGGTACTCGCGGGTACCCCAGAGTTGCGACCGGGTCCAGAGGCCCAAACCCAGGTGTAGGCTCCCGGGGCTAGACGAGGGTGGAGGCTGTAGAGAAGGGGGCCAAAGAAACTCGGAGCAAGTCTGTAAGCGGCAAGTGCTTCCTTCCTTCCACTCTTACAAGCATCAGCATTGTAGTAATCCCACCGACTCCCAAAAGTGGACCTTAAAATGAAATAGATCCACCGTTTCCACCTCAACTTGACACAACTCGGAAGTTGGTGGTCCCGGGCAGTGTCTCGCCCTTGCACCAGTAACTGGTGATCGCAGACTGGGTAGGAGGGTGCTGGGACCCGCCACTGGGGGAAAATGAACTCGATCTCTCAGTTAACTGGCCACAATCTTTCCTTTCTCCATCCTCTACCAACCTTTCCCTTCTTTCTCCATTCTCTTCTTAACTCTTAGACCATTTTTGCAACCTTCTCAAGCCTGCGGGGTTCTCAAGAGTCTGGAAAGGTGTGGTTTTTCCAAAGGGGGCCAGGACGTCTATCGTCTCGAAAAGTGTTCAACCGGCTCAGTTGCCCTTGTCCTAAGGGTCGGGAACCAGAATTTGGCGAGCCGTCGGCCTGTGCGTGGGGACGCTATCTACAAAACCCATTGTGGAGCAAGTCCTGTAGCTCTCATAGGCCCTGTCTGTATTTCTTCAACGTAGGCTCTTGGAGAATGACCTCTCTCCCCTAGATTCCTTATTTTTAACCTATCTTTTTTTCCCATGATAGTAAGTGCCTTTCTCGTTTAATTTTCCGTCTTTTCATCTACACTCAGAGGACACCGAGGAATGGAGACAGAGCCTCTCTAAGCAAAGATAGGAGGCCAAAAACTGTTTCGTGTACGTTTTCCCCTGGATTAAATCCGCATCCCAGGAACCGCCCCTGCGTAGACCCAGCAAAACCCAGCGGCAGAACCCAGCACTCAGGTGCATAAAACGTCTGCGTCTGCCTCTGCGATACTCTCCCCAGGACAGCAACGTGAAGAAGCCAGCGGTTAGAGGGTTGCCAGGTACAGAGCAAGAACACCGTTTCGCTTCGCCCTCCCCCTTCCACTCCTTGAGTGGCTGGAAACTTCGACAGGAGAGAATTTCTCCCCCCTTTCCAACTGACAACAGCGGGCTCTGCTATTGGGGGAAAGAAAAGAAAAGCATTTTCTGGCAGTACTCTTTTTTTTTTTTTTTTTAAGTTCGAGCTTTAATGTGAGCTTAGATATAATGACACCTTCCCGAATCAGTCAATAAATACCGCGGGAGCCGCCGCACCCTGCAAGTGGCCACAGCAAAGTCCCCAACCTCTGCCCCATCCGTGCGGCCGCTGCGCTCCAGGCCAGGGTGCTGGTGGCCAGCCTGCCTTCCCTTTCCGGGCTCCAACGTCTGGAGACAAATCGAACCAAATCAAATTGAGGGACGCGTCAACTTTGAAACGGCTTTAAAATCTGTGACTCCCTCCTCTGTGTGTGCCCCACTGCCTGGCGGATATAAATTGTCATACTCCAGTATCTCCACCGAGTAAAACAGCATCTCAAAATATACGGATCTCAGAAAAGGATTATTGCCCTAACTGTGCCGCTGCCTTCACAGTCTTGCTTAGTATTAGGATTTAACACAACAGAATTTATTAGAACGAATGATTAGCTTTATTTATAAGCATTTCGTCCAAGTGGTGACTTGGGAGATTTCAGGAATTATTCAGAGAAGGCTTTTTGGTTTTGTTTTGTTTATTTTTTAAGGAGCCAGGAATGTGTCTTTTACCCTGTGTCCTCCACTGCCCTTTTCAGGCAGCGATTGGCCCTCCTGACATTTGGTTAAGCCTCGGGACTTAAAAAGATCATTTCCTCGTACACTAATTTGAGCAAAATCTGGATTCAGAGTGTGGGTTTACACGCCCAGCTCGAATGTCTAATGTATCAAATCCTCGTTAACGAACGGCCCGCTCCGTGGCCGTGTCAGCCAAAGGTCAGTCCCGTGCAACAGGGCAGCACGGTTCAAAAGCACTCTTCCAGAGCCCTGCCTACCCCTCCCCCCCAAAATCCATCTTTCACGTTTCAATAATAGAGCACACAGAGTTCCAGCGAGAAACACCAAGGCTGCTTTTCTTTCTTTCCTTCTTTCTTCACATTAGTGACATGTAAACGATGGGTCCTAGGGCAACTACTGAAAAATTACGTTTATTTTTTTTTCCAGGGGAAGGGAGTGGAGTTAGTGGACAAGGTAATTGTCGAAATGTCCTCAAGAGGCACGTATATTTGAGAAGCGTGACTTAGAAATCTTCACTTAAAATAGTAACAACAACAACAACGACAAGGACTTCACAGCATTCGAATGAAACCTCTGAGTAAACTTTGTGGGAGACCTTAGGGATTAGACACTGCTTTAGGGAAGGGACAGTTTTCCTCCCCCATACTCCCCCAACTCTCTCTCTCTCTCTCTCTCTCTCTCTCTCTCCTCTCACTCTCTCCTCTCGCTCTCGCTCTCTCTCTTTAGAGACCAGCAGAAAGCTTATTCTTAAAAGGTAGCTTTTGGTGTCCAGAGGGACAAAGAGGATCCAGGGGAGCGAGGCTGGACCCTTTTTGCTCCCGCCTCACTGGAGAGCCCCGCGACATTTCTCACTACCTTGAGGTCCTAGGCGTTCATACACACCAGCCGCAGAGGCCGGATTCGCGCGGCTGCTCCAAACCAGCCCAACTTCTCAGCGCGCGCCTCGGGCCACGCGCGTGCACGAAGTCGCGGGCCCAGTCCGCTAGGAAGGTGGCAGGGCGGGGTGGGGGAAGAACGCGACTTACCAAGTCTGGGGTCTAGGTTTCGGGCAAGGTTGGCAGCAGACAGAAGCCGGGCAGATAGTCCTACCGGAGACGGGCAATATGGGCAGGGACTAAGGCGCGAGTGGTTGGGTGGGGGTGGGGGTGGGGGGGAAAGCGCCTGTCTGGTTTGGGGTCCATCTTGGCCCCGGCCAGCTCCCCCGCCGTCGCCTCCGCAGACTAAACTCGGACTGACCCGGGGAGGCCACAGAGCCTGCCTCGCCTCCATCAGGCCAGAGCCTCTGGGCCTCTGGCGCCGACCCCGAGGCGCCGTGGGGGGGGGGGGGGGGGGAGAAGCGTCCCCACTCTCTGGCCGGAGAGGAAACAACCAAGTCGCAGGCACTGATGCTGGCGGCCAAGCTGAGCAGCCGGGCAAGTCCGTCGCGTCCGGCCGCTGGCTTGCAGACCCCGGCCCGCTCCCGCCTACGCCCCTCCCTTTCGTCAAGCCCCTCGCCAAATGAAAAGGGTTCTTTGGGCTTTGGCCTTTTGGGGAGGAACGCAGGAACCCACGCTGGGTTTGAGCTTTCTGCTCAGAGTGTGCCCGACACAGGTCTTCATCATTAGCATGGAGTCCGTGGAATCGCCCTCCCCATAACACGTTTAAACACAAAAGGACCCAAATCGCGAAGGGTTTCCCGTGAGGTGGCTCTTGTGGCAGGGGTTCAGTGGATCAAGGGATTTTGCACCCGGGACTAAACGTTGGACGCTCTGGCCTCCGGGGACCTCAGACAAGAGAACCCCTTGCTCCAGCCCGTTCCGCCAAGTCCCTGGGTGTGGGAGTGAGGGGCTTCTGCCAGGCTTCTGTGGATCCAGGTCCGTGAGGCTCTTCTCAAACCATCTTTGTATTATCGAACTCTGAGACCTAAAGGCTGGCAAAGAGAAAAGGCCTCGTCCTGGCAGGAACGTTTCCAAAACCCCTCTCGGCTGCACCCTTCAGCGGAAGACTTGGCGACTGGTGACTGTCAGCTGGAATGATGCTACGGCCCCCCATCAGAACTGGTAGGGTGAAGCTGGCCCTCAGTAAGACTGCAGTGGCACAAGGCCTCTCCTGTTGGCAGTGGAGGAAGCAAGAGGGATGGGTGTCATGGAATGGGTCCACCCGTTCAGTTAAAAGTAAAATCCTGAAGATTAGAACCTGTGGCAGCCATTATCTGATGCCATGGGACCTAGGATTTTGACCAACACACTCAAAGACAGGACTCTATAGGCGTCTGAGAATAGAATGATCCAAGGGCCTTCCACCACCCCTCCCCTTTGTTTAAAAGCGTTGGTCACTCCACCAGACAGGTTATTCACTCGCTCTGGAACTGTCAGCACATTGGCCACAAAATGTCATGCACCGTGCAGAACCCCAAGAATGTCACCAGCGCCTGAACTCCGGATGTCTCTCAGCAAACCCTACACTTGCCAGGTCTCTCAGCCAGGGCAGTTCCTCCACCAGTCATCACATAAGCACGTTTGAGGTTAACAGAACTACATCAGCTCCTAGACAAGCGAGCTGACGAGCATTATTTGGGAAGGGTCAAATGAAAACCTTAGAGCAAGCTCCTGCTAACCCCCTAAATGGGTAACTAGGGCTAGGGCACAGAAAGAGGAAGAGGGACCAGGAGAGAGAAAGGAAAGGGGGAGAGAGACAGACAGGGGGACATTCAGGCCTATATCTGGGCAAAGAAGTGGGCACTAGGAAACCCCTACTGCCTGCTCCCCCCTCCCACCATCTCAGGCTTGGGTTCTCTCTATGGGCAGAGGGGAGAGTGCCCCGTCTAGGAGCTAAGGGATGAGAAGAGCCAGGATGCCAGCTTCCGGTTTGGGTGGGGACGGGAGGTGGAGGAATCCTCAGCGGACTTGGCTCTCGTCTGGGACTCTCGCACCTCGCAGGCCCTCGGGGTAAGGGAGACTGCCTGGCCGGCTCAGCTTTCGGTTCTTAATAAGTTCTGCGAGCTTAGGCTCGAGCCTACTCTGTCTGCCTGGCTTTGTGAACTCACTTAAACCAGCGCGGCTTGAAAACAAACACGTGCAGCTTCCTCGCCGCACTATTTTGGCAGCCCGGCCGGCGGCTTTCACAGGCCTGAGCCTCTGAGAGGTTCCCTCCGCAGCCCGCGTGGGCAAAGGCGCCTGCTGCATATTCATCAGCACGTGGAACCGCGGGCCGCGGGCCGCGCATGCGCACTGCGTTCCCAGACGCAGCCCCAGCCCGCGGCAGCGACTTGGAAAGCGCCCCGCTGGCCTGCAGGGTGGCGCAAAGGGCCCCTCAAAAGCTGACCGCCTGGCCTTTGGTGGTGGTGCTGTGGGGAAGTCTTGCTGTTGCGCACCCTCCACCCCCGACGCACACGTCCACCCCCAACCCCTGTGTTTATATATTTTCAGGAAATTCTCTAGGACAAAAATCTCCCTTGACACATAGACTCACCCACGCCATTCTCTTGGTTTTACCTTCCTCCACAACTCAGTTTGCTTTGCGAGAAGCTAGGGTTTTTCCGAGTGGACAGATGATTTTTAAAAAGGAATCAAGATGTGAGCTTCTCTCACTGTCTTTACGTCCTTATGTTTTCTGTAGCTTAATGAAAATTGTTACACAAAGGATAGATTTGCTAAGGTATCTCGCCTTCAAACGTCTGGAGGCTTTTTTTTTTTTTTTAAAGATACGATTCCCATAAGTTTATATCCACACTTAAGAGTAGGCTGTAGGTGCTGTAGGTGAAAATATCACTGTGTAAGTTTCACAACCAGTGAATTTCCCTGCATTTACTAGAGATGCCCTGCAACCATTAGAGGCAGCCAAAATATTGTGGACAGTTGACAGTTTTAAGTCTCTAGCATCTTCGCTGCCAGACAATGTTATTTCCATACTGGATAGCTAACTCTTATTTCTCATTCTTGAGAAACCCACCTCCAATTTAACATCAATTGGAAACTTTATACTGTTCTAGCTCCTCCTCTAAAGTGGAAATAAACGTTAGGAACTAATGCCAGAATTCAGCTTGCATGGTATAAATAGTCCCTGGTTTGGCCTGGTCTTGTTGCCTCTTGCTTAGGCAGAGACTCTGGAGCAACCAGTCTTGCATAGATTAATGGATAATATTGCCCATTCTCTGTGTATATTACACCATTATATTTGCAATAAACTTTGAAGAAAAGGCTCAAATGTGACATGTCATAGGAAGTTGTTAACATTTTTTATTTTTTCTAGCCCCAAACTAGTAATTGTCACTTGAAAAATATATATATAGGTATCCTTATAAAGTATTACTTTCTATATCCAACCAGTTTGAATGGATACATATTACTGATGGTGAATGAGGTGGTAAAAGCTGAAAGAGTACCATAGATAATGTCAACCTTTAGTGGCTCAACTGGCATAGATGGGATATATCTTTTCATTGCCCCTCTATTTTAAAAAATTCTAAAACCAGAGAGTGCTGTCAACTGTGACCATCTTTATGAAAGCAAGACTTTTTTTTTTTTTTAAGCCAATAATAACACAAGGTTCTAAGAACTACACTTGGTGCTAGGAGGAAGTGAGAACTCTGTATCTAGAGAGGAGATAAATTTCTAATTAGTATTTCACATTAAAAAAAGAGAAAGAAATGTGAATTGGGAATCTCTGAAATCTGATGGTTTCATATCTAGTTCACAAATAATCAAAAGCCCAAGCTCAGGGCTTTCCTTTTGAGTTTGCCAGACCATATATAGTTACTCCCCAACCCATCTTAAACTGATGCTGTTCTTTAGGGACCAGGGCCTTCTCCAAGCTTCTTCCTGGAAAGCAGTATGTTTAGGTACTAACTACACCAGCACTGATTCACAAGGGATCCAGCACACTGGTTACATCTTGGCCTCAAAAATGGGCTGTCTGGAAGGCTTCAGAGCTGGGGAGTACAGTTCTGTTGCCAGCCCTTAAAAGTTCTGAGAAAACTTCACAATCAACAAATAGAAACATCTAAATGCCAGGCCCATCACCAAAGAAGGTTAGTGCTATTTTCATTGTCAGCTAAAGAAAAAAAAAAAAAAGAAAGAAAGAAAGAAAAAGAAAAAAAATGATAAGCATATGGGCCAATTGAAAGGTTACATCTTTCTTTTGGAGGTGGTTTGCTTCTTAAAGGTTAACTTGAATGCTTGACTTTAAAAAATCAAAATCATCAGCTGCAAATGCTTAAAGCAGTTGGGGGTAGCTTTTGAAGAAGAAAACAAAGGATCTGAAATGGTTGAAAATTACTTAGCCCCCATATAAATGGTGCTTGTATATTTATATGCTTATTCTGTAAATGTACACACACACAAACCACAACTCATTTCTCTTCATTTCTCAAATATGATTGCTTGTACTTAGGCATTTTTTTGTTGACACAATATAACTTTTTAATAACTTGTCAGCTGTTCCAATCATTTGGTAGTATCCAGATTACAATGCAGTTGAAATATGAATCAGGATGGCTTTCTACCTAAACCAAAATCTACAGCTACACACAGAAACCAGCCATTTGCAGCATCCTGTGCTCCTGCTAAATAGGGTCTAACAATATATCTCGCTGTTCACATTCATGTATTTCAAAACCTAATAGCCCATGAAGAAAAGTATGAAGAATACATCTCAAGAAGCAGACATTAAAGGTACCAGCAAAATAATAGGCTACATTTAAGTTTGAAGCATTTTTTTTAAGCGACCTACATCATTAATGACTTTTTCTTTGTGGTGGGTGTTGGAGAAAAGAAAGCATAAGGGGCTTTGGCATAAATATTGGCTTCTGCTGTAAAAGTTCCTTTCCTGTGAGTGTTATTCACAGACACAGACAGTATTCCTCAAATGTTTTTTTTAGAGTAAATATTGACCCCTAAAATTTATATTTAAAATATCCTACTTAAATCATGTATCATAGTATAATTATTATACAATATTAAATAACCAGGAACATAACAAATAATGACACATTTATATTTCCAAATTTGAAGTCAACTGCTTTTATGAATGGTCAAAAGAAAAAATGCACTCATTTACTATCTTCTCAAATATACTAAAAAAGTTAAAAAGTATTGTTATTATTGTGATTGTGATCATTGTCATAAATACTCATGTCAGGCTCCCAGACATTCTGATTCCTAATGGGAAGAGAAAGGATTATTAATTGAGGTGTTTATCTGACTTTCCTAGAGAGATGGAGCTATCTTTATTCTTCTTTCCATGTTTAAAAAAATTATTGGGCCTAATGTCTGGTATCACTTCAAGTACTACACTGTTAATCAATCTGGAACCTCCAAAGCCAATTGGGGCCAGCTTTTGGTCTCACAAATCTTAGGAGTTAGAAGCAATGCTTATGTAGGTGTTCAACGTCCTTAAATATCGCCAAACCTTGCAAGGTGGCGCTCTTTTCATGGAAGGTTGATATTTACTCTTAGAATCACAATAGTATTTTTTAAAAAGTTAAACACCACCATCTCCAGTTTTCCATGTGCTAAATAAAGTGCAGCAATCCCTTCCACCAATAAAACTTTGTCAGCTAAAAGTGACAAATACAAATGGCAATAAATGAAAAGCCACGTCAACAAAGAATTTTTAAAGAGAATTTAACATTTTGATTTTGTAATTGGTCAATGGCATACTCTGAAAAATTAATGTCACTTTAAAATAGATGTGAGTATCTGAAGGGGTTCTTACACTTTTGTAGGGTTTCCCCCTCTTACTTTGCTTCACTGAGTCAATATGGCCTGTGATTCCCTGAAACACAGAGTATATTAAAAAAGCAGGTCCAGGTTCATCCTTGCCCACAGTGAGGTCAGTTTCTGCCTCCTGCTCTGACACATCCACACCCTTGCAGCTACAGCCAAGGCCCTGATTTGTGATCTCTCCTACGTTGTCTGCTTAATGGGGCGATCATGCAAGCTACAACCAGAGACAAAGAAGCTCGCGTTCCTACCAGCGCAGCTAACTTCGAAGGAGCAGCATAGCTTGCAAATCTATCAAACTAAACTGCAAGAAAGACAATCTGATTTAGAGAAAAGGCGTTCTGCTACAGTCATTAAGCACAAGTAATTTAGATTTTTTATATTGTCTCCTCATTTACAAATTTACTGTATCAACGCCAGCCAATGGAACGAATTTCTTAAGTAAATGAGAAATAAATAAAAGAGATAGAAAGATAATCAAATTACATAAAATAATTCTCTTCCCTAGATGTATTTTTGAAAGAACTAATAACAGTGGCAAAATTATAGGAATAATAACATATCATAGGAAGTAATTAATTTAAATTAGCATCACGTTTGAAGAAATATAAGTAAGACGCTTTATGGACGTTTACTTTTGTACAAAGAAGGAAGGTCTGTAAAAGCATGCATCAACATCCTGAAAATTAGTTATAGCCGTAAATGGTTTAATTGAAGACAGCAATTTAAAATATGATATTGTAAATCTGCAAGTCGGTTTCAGCCCGGGGAATTTAATTTGGGGGGCAGTGGAACCCTCTGCTTCAAGTTCATTTGCAACACTGCAGAGTGAGCCCCTGAGCTTCTGACAATTCACCTACATTAATATTGATGTCGCCTGTGCAATCTATTTCTGTTATTTTTATGGTTGTTATTCTACGTCTGCAAAGGTCATTTAAATTATACAGCGGCCGAAAATTTGTTTCATAAATTTTGATATAAATACTAATTACACCCTCTCGGAGAGCCAGCAGGGTAGCGTTCATTTATCACGTTTATACGACCTGCGATGACAGAAAAGAAAGGCGAGGGAGACTGGAAAGCTTTTCTCAAGACCCACTAAAGCTGGCCGAAGAGGCAGCAGGTTGCTGGGGGTGAAGAAGAAATTCCTACCACAATCACTGAGATTTAAGAATCTTTAATAAGGTACGAAAGGTTACCAAACAGTTCTGGAAACTAAAGTGTACATACGAGTTTTTCTAGCCATAAATATTGAATAGCTGTAACATGAATAAACCGGCCCTTTACATGCGGATAAATATGGAAACTAGGAATTATATACATTATGTGGTTGTATCTTTTGCCAAAAGCAACGGACAGTTATAGTTTATATCTTTTTTAATATCACTTTACATAAACAAATGGAACAGTTTGACACGCAGATCCAGGCTCGTACTATACGAATTCTTGACAGGACGTGAAACAACATTTTACTGCACTAAAGTACTTAGACTTTGGGACGAAATGTTTGCACTTTATACAAAAAAAAAAAAAAAAAAAAGCACATTAATACCAATAATATTCTGTTAGGTCGACGTGGAGACTGAAATCGTACAAAGTAATTCACATTTTGGTACACATTTACTAGAACATTCTTGCCATTCAGTACAAACAGTTGGCTTTCGGCCGCCCACCCTCCCTCCCCTCCCCCACCCACCCAGCCCCTCCCCCCTCCCCCAATGCAAAGACCACAACGCCACGAACCCACCCGCCCGCTCCAACCGAGATATAACTATTTACAGAATCCAACAGTACATTTTTTAAGCTAGTAATTCTGTATTTACAAGAATGCAAAGAAAAACAAAAAAAAAAAAACAAACAAAAAACAAAAACGGAAGCCCAGAGAGCCTGTTCGATTCCGACGAGAAACTGGCCCTCGGTCGGGGTTGGCGGCACTTGGTCAGGTGGCCGCCTTCTCCTCGACCACCCTCCCGCCCCTCGGCTACCAAACCTTTGCCAAAAAAAAAAAAAAGAAAAGAAAAAAAAGGAAAAGAAAAAAAAAGGAAAAGAAAAAGATAAATCAAAGAAAAAGAAAGAAAGAAAGGAAAAAAAATAAAAGGTTTGGGGTATTCTTTCTCTTACTCGGTCCTGGGTCTTTTGGCAGGTTAAAAAAAAATAGGACTGCGGGGTCTGGGGCGAGGGGGTGGGGGGGCTGTGTTGATTCGCAGGGTTCATTCAGTAATATTTTGTGTACGTGTGTGTTCAGTCTCTTAAATAGGGTTTTGCTCGGTGTTTTGTTTCTGAATTTAAACGTACCATTCATTAAAATTGGAAGAGAGCGCGCTGTGGCCGGCTGTGTGGTGGACTGCGGAGGAGGAGGGCGACAGGGAGCTGGTGGTCGGGTTGTCTGTGGAGGGAGACACGATGGTGGGCGGCGTGGAGGACTCGTAGCCGGAGCTGGCGGCGGGCGAAGGCTGCGAGCCCTGCGAGGAGGATTCGTGGACCTGCGGGAATAAAGTCGCGTTTTTACGGAGACACCGAGCGCGCGCGCGGCGGCCGCCCAGCAGGGGTGAAGGCCGCGGGCCGCCTCCCCACGCCGCGCTGAATCCCGTGCAGCTCGCGGGAGGCCTGGCGGGCCGGAGGGAGGCTTGCCCGCCTCCGCCCTGCGAAGGCAGCGCTCCAGAGAGGCACAGCGCCCCCGGGACTCACAAAAGAAAAATGGAACTGGGAAGAGAGAGGCTGGACTGGAGGCCAGAGCCCGCGATGGTCCCTCCCGCAGCCGCTGGACTTTGCTTGCTCAGAGTTAGGTAAGCAAACGCTCAGGCCTGCGCGCAAGAGCCCAACTCTTCTGCCGACGCCGGCGGCTCCAATGGCGGCAGCTTCGGCAGAGCCAGCCCGCCGGTACAGCCCTCCCTACCTGGGCCAAACTGCCGCGGCTTCTGCTCCAGTGCACACTGCTTTTTACTTTTCTCATTCGGCGGTGAACTTAGAACGCCCTGGGGTGCCCCCATCCCCCCCCCCTTTCGAGCCCCTGCCCTCTCCGCCCGGCCCCACTCAGCAAAGTGGGACCGGTTCCTGTCTGCCT
Organism: Prionailurus bengalensis; assembly: GCF_016509475.1. Taxonomy (NCBI): domain Eukaryota; kingdom Metazoa; phylum Chordata; class Mammalia; order Carnivora; family Felidae; genus Prionailurus; species Prionailurus bengalensis. The sequence continues at coordinate 117,420,033 of NC_057350.1, forward strand.
GCGCCCCCGCTCCTCCCGCCGGCGACCCTGACTCGCCGCCCGACCCTGGACGAAGAGCAGGGCAGGCCCCGGCTCGAAGGCGGGCAGCGAGAGCGCGGCGATTACCTTCATGTGTTTGCGCAGCGAGCTGGGGTGCGTGTAGGACTTGTCGCACATCTTGCAAAGATAGGGCTTGTCGCTCGTGTGCACGTGCATGTGCTTCTTGCGGTCGCTGCTATTGGCAAAGCGTCGGTCGCAGCCTTCGAACTCGCATTTGAAGGGCTTCTCCCCTGGTGCGAAAGGCAAGAAAGAAGTCTGATTAGAACAAATCCTGCAACTGTTTTTAAAAATATAAACCATGGAAGAAATAAAAACCAAAACAAAGCAGCCCAGTGTTAATTCTTTGCAAGTTCAAAAACCTGGGTCTTCAATAAAGTCTTATATCTTCAGCGGAATTATTGGTATCTGAACCATTTTAACTCCTAATCCAATCAGATCCGGATTTAATTTTTTAGTATTATTATAAGTAGTGGTAGTTTTTCTAGATCCCAGAGCAGCAGCAGGTCTGACTGCTGGTTTTTCTGCCTGAGGCTATACAGACGATTTCCGGCGGCGGCTTCTACCTAGCTCTTGGTTTCTAATTTTCACATCGCGAGCTGCTTCTCCTGCTGTTTTGCTCTTCTCTCCACCCCCTACCCCCTCCCCGATGCTCCGCACCCCCCTGGTCGCCTCCTCCACCCCACCCCACCCCCTACACACACTCACATTTTATAAGGTAATCGGGGCCGAGAGCTCGGCGCCGCAAATTCTTCCCTCACTCCGGCATTAAACCCCAAGTTCCAAACGCGGTTCACAGAAATCACCCCGGCAAACCAGAATGGGAAAGCAGACAGGATTCCCGGCCTTGTTGGCGCTAGAGGCCTGGAATGGCCTGGGACTCAGACCACAGCCTTGAGCTCGCCGCGAACTTTTCTTTTAACTGTTCCCGACCGGTCTCTTTATTTTTAAAGGCCAATGCAGAATATTCGGTGTTTTGAAAACTACCTCATAGAATCTAATTGACAAAAAAAGACTTCGCCTTCGGCCGACTATCCCAACTCTTCAAGCCTACTCAAAATCAAGTCACTGCTAAAATTGGGCTCTTTATGCAGAAGTCTCCAAAAGCCTCCTCAGGCCCAACTTACTTGCTTTCAATCCTCCGCCCCCCCTTTCGGTTTTTGTTTCTTTCTCTGCGCCTTCGTCCTATCTCTTCCAATTTTCTCAGTTCCTTCCTTTGACAAAGTCCTCACTAAGGTGCGTGGAGAGAGATGTTGGCTGGAAGCAAACGTTTAGATTTATCTGCAGCTGGAGCGGCTGGCGCCTCCGCCGCCGAGAGCCTGCCACCTCTCTCGGCTTCGCGCGCACCAAGGTCTCCGCAAAGCTGGGCTTGTCTCTCTGCTCTCCCAGGCTTTTTAGTCCTCATTTTAAAATCTATATTCCTAGATACATCTTGTCCGATCCTTTCTATACCTCTTCATAATGTCAAGCCTCAAACTGAAAACAACAACAACAACAACAAAAAAAGCAGCACACACTTTTCACTGCCTGCCTACTGGAAAATGACGCCCAGACCCAATCGCGGCCGGGTTTGTGCGCCCCGGCCGCTGACTTTTGGATTTCGGGTCCCAGACCCGGGATGAGGGGTGAGGATTCAAGAACAGCGTTTTCGTACCTGTGTGCGTCCTTTTGTGGATCTTTAAGTTCTCAGAACGCGCGAAGACCTTGCCACAGCCAGGAAAGGGGCAGGGGAAGGGCTTCTCGCCCGTGTGCACGCGGATGTGGTTGACCAGTTTGTATTTGGCTTTGAAGGGCTTGCCCTCGCGCGGACACTCCTCCCAAAAGCAGATGTGGTTACTCTGCTCAGGTCCGCCGACGTGCTCCACGGTGACGTGCGTGACCAGCTCGTGCATGGTGCTGAAAGTTTTGTTGCACGACTTTTTCGGGTTGGCCAGCTGCTCTGGCTCGATCCACTTGCAGATGAGCTCCTGCTTGATGGGTTGGCGCATGTAACGGAAGAAGGCGCCGGCGCCGTGATGCGCGGCCATGTTCACGTTCATGGGCCCATAGCCGTGCAGCTGCGGTGCTGCATAATGCTCCGAACGCGGGCTGGTCACCTGGCCGTACTGCTCGGGCCGCGGGTACATGTCCCCGGAGAAGCCAAGCCTCATCTGCCCGTTGACCACGTTGGGCGACGCGTGGCCCGCCGCCTGCTCGTGAAGGCCAGGGAAGAGGAGGTGGCCCGCGGCGTCCGTGTGACCGTGTGGGCCCCCGAAGCCTCCAGCTGAAGCAGCGAACAGACTGTGCTGAGCGCTGGCTGCCGCTGCCGCGTCGCCAAAGCCCCGGTTGCGGAACAGAAAGTCCCGCGTGGAGTTGAAGGCTGCGCTCGAATAGGAGCCGACGTGGCCCGGGTGGTGGTGATGGCCCAGGGCCGCGGCAGCCGCGTAGCCGGGCGCTTGAGACGTGAAGGCCGTCTGGCCGGCGGAGGCCAGCTCGTGCGAGCTGGGGTTGAGCTTGAAGGCGCCCATGCCGTCGGCGAACGGGTTGATGCCCAGGCCCACGTCGCGCTCGGCCACGTCGCCCGCCGAGTGGTGGCGGGACGCGCCAAAGGTGGTCACGCCGATCGCGGGGTACTGGGGGCCGGCGTCCAGGAGCATCGTGGCTGCTCGGGGCGAGCCCCGGCCTCCCCCGCCCCCCCCACCCTCGCCCGCCGAGGAGGGAAAATCAGGAGGAGGAGGAGGAGGAGGAGGAGGAGGAGGAGGAGGAACGGGAGGCGGAGGAAGAGGAAGAAGAAGAAGAGGAGGGAGGAGGAGTCGACCCACCTCGCGAAGTCCTAGCCCGCAGGCAGCGGCGCGACGCGCCGGGACGCCCGCCTGACCAAGCTCGGGGAAGCCGGACGGCTCCGGGCCGCAAGCAAGGCGGGCTCCGGCTCCCGCCAAACAGACCTTGCCGGCCCGGCTCGCACTTTCTCGCCGCTCAGTCTCTGCCGAGAGGACCTTGCGTCAAGGCTGCCCAGGGAAAGGCATGGAGCATCTCAGCCCCCCCAAAAAAACTTCCTCCCGGATTTGTAGCATAGAGGAATGTGAGCGCCGGAGCCGCGACTGCTCGCCCTTTCTCCGCCTCGCGCCGTATGCCCCTCCTTACTTCTCCACTAGCCCCTCGCCCTTTCTTTTCTCTCTCTCTCTCTCTCTCTCTCTCTCTCTCCTTTCTCTCAGGCTCGCCTTCTCGCTCCTTCACTCTCCTTTTTCCCCCTCTGCTTTTTGCGAAAAAAAAGGGGGGGGGGGAGAAAAAAGAAAGAAAGAAAAAACCAAAGAAAAGGCGCAAATCATGCACAATATTGTCTTTTGCGGTTTATCTTCCTGGGGAGAAACTTTCACCTCCTCAGCCGGGCGGTGAGCGCGAGACTGATAGCAGCAATCATTCCTGCAGATAAATGAATTGAAAGGACGACACCGTCCCCCCCTTGATGAATGGGAGCAGGGGGAGGTGTCACGTGCTGCTGACGCGGGCGCCCATTGGTGTGCCCACACTCCCCCCTCCTGCAGCCGCCGCGCCAACGGAGGGCGCGCCGAGGCGCCGCGCGCCGTTCATTGGCCCGCCCGCCTCATCAATCCCAGGTATTGTAAAGCGCTTGACATCCCCTTTTGACAAACAGGGCTGCCAGGAGTAGCAACTTTTTTTTTTTTTTTTAGCCAAATTTTTCCCTCTTCTCATGGAAGAATTGTTTTGCCACGATTCCTTTTCCTTCTCGCAGTGATATACATTCCTTCTCTCTTCTGATGCCTCTCTGTCTCCCATTCCCTCTCCCTCTTCCACTCCCTCTCACTCTTATTTCTATCTCTATCATCTCTCTCTCTCTTTTTCTCTATCTAGTCCTTCTTCAGACCTGCTCTTAGCTGAGCGATTAGCTACTCCGGCCGTCTCCGAGAGTAGGAGGTGGGGATGGGGCTGGTAAACACAGCTAAGGCACTTCCAGAATGTCCCGATTCAGCAACTTTCTTTTCTTTCTTCTCCCCTCTACCCCCACCCCTTCAAGGGCAGCAAAGGAGGCTTTTGTTATTTGCTCCTTTTGAAGTTTGCTTCCCTCTTGCCTCGTCCCCCTCCTGTTCATAATTTAAGATCTCGGTAGCACACGGGCACTCCACTATGAATTTACAAGAAATGTGATTTCTGAGGGTAATCGGCTGCCTCGATTTTCTCACTTTTATCAAATAAACCAGGCTTCCTGCGCTTCCCTCCCCCCCCCCCAATAAGCACAGGTGGATGAGCTCTCTTAACTTTCCAGATTGTTAAGGTGACATATTTTTGTGTGTGGCAAATTGGAAACATTGTTGCCGAGTTGGGGTTTTTTTTTTTTTTCCTTCTCCTGGGTTATTCTTCTTTTTTCTTCCTTTTCCTTAGTCTCCCTGGTTTGCCCCCGCTAACCCCCTCCCTCTGCACTCCTGTTCCCAACCGAGGCCCCTTTCATTCAGGTAAAACTGTAAATTTCCCAACGCGCCATTGTTCTTCAATACTGCCCAAAGCTCCCTAGAAATCCCCGAATACTTTTTTGGTATTTAAATCCCCGATAGATAGGACCAATGTAAATTTTGTGACATTCAAACCTTTTCTGGTTCACAAATCAGTCACCCTTGTCACAGTTATTGAAATTCCGCAACTCGCCACACCAGGACGGTGGAAAAAGCGGGCGCGGTCTTTGTTGCCGACCAGGCTTTTGATCGCCAGAGAAAATTTACTTACCTTCAGATGAGTGAGCAGAAAAAGAAATAACACTCCCTTTGATTTAGTTAGGAAAATGCAGACATTTGGATTCAGTGCAAACATACAACACTCGCTTGTTTTCGCGATGCGGCCCTCGATTAACCTGTCTTTGCCCAGCGCAAAGTCTATTCAACAACTGCGCGTAGTTGCTTTTTGTCCCGTCCACAAAGAGCCATTGACTATATATTAAAATGATTGTTGAAAGGTAGAGGAGTATGGCACTTAAAAGCAGGAAAAAAAAATCCCTGTGACTCAATCAATTAAGGCGAGCAACATTTATGCATTTCAAAAAATGCACGCAGATGCGGGGGGTTGGGGGATGAAGGTTGCATTTCTGGAAGCTCTGTTTAAAACCCAACAGCCCCGGCCGGCCGGCCGAGGGTTTAGCTGTAGCGTCTGCATATTCATTAGGTCTAATTATTTTCTAGTAAGGAAAACACAAAAAGCCAAGAGTCGGAATCCTTCAATTTGCCCTTTGTTTCTAACTTCATTTGGCTTCTTTGCAGCTGAATCAGAGCCCTAAACTCTTCTCAGACAAAGAAACCTCAACTCATCCTTTCACTGGCGGCCCCGTTAGGAAACTCACCAGTGCCCCAGCGAGAGGAAAAAATGAAAATGAATATTTTTTTGCCCAGTCGCCCGCGCGGGCCGCACCGGTGGGAGGAAGGCAGGGTCAGCGGCAGCCTCTCCTCGCCTTTCTAATTTTCTGGTCTTTTCATCGACTAGATTGTCGCTTGGTGTTGGCAAGATGAGTTGCCCTTTCCCTGGGCTCTGCCGGCTCAAAACTCCGCTTGTGTATCTGGGATGGTTTCCCGGTGTCTGAAGGGACCTGGCCAGCATTTGCGCTTATTGTGCTGGGAAATAGAAATTTGAGAAAGGAAAAAAAAAATCATATGTTCTGTCCCCAGCAACAAGTCAGTATAGCAGCCCAGTATTCCCCACCAACTTTGAGTGGAACCAGGTTGGGGAATGGAGGGAAAAGGGCTATGGCTTGAGGGGTGGTTTTTCAAAAACAAAACAAAACAAAACAATTAGACAGTTTGTTCAAAAGATGTATCAGAACTACTCAAGGGGAAGTTGGATCTTGCCTTCATTTCAGTTGTAAAAACCTTATTTGCAAGGAGAAGTTTTCTCTAGAGGCTGTAATAGTGTTCTCACTAGGGAGAACAAATATTGAACCCACCTCGCCTGCCGTTCAAAAAAAAAAAAAAAAAAAAAAAAAACAAGGGAGGGGACCTGAGGGGGAATGGTAGCCGTTGGGAGGGGGAGAGGGAAAATAATTCTTCAAAAAAGAAAAGTCAGTCCTCTCTCTCCAGTCCGTGGAAAATCCAAGGGGGACGTTGACAAGAGGGTATTTTTAGGAAACGCTTCCAAATATACAGGGTAAGAGTGAATGTGAGGAAAAAAAAAAAAAGTTGTGGGTTGTAGAAGTTATCAAGTGGGATTTGCGGCGCTCTCTGCAGGAAACGCAAGCGGCTCCAGTTCAAAGCCACATGCACCAACGTGACATATAAGCCATTAAAATATCATCCTGACGGCTCATTTCTGCTTCATCATACATTCCCTAACTGCTTCCCGAAAGCTGGAAAAGGAGAAATGAAGGATGACCGCCTCGCTGGAACCACAAAAGAGAGGCTTGGAGGGGTTTGTGGTTCCCCCTCGGCCACCCCAAAGTGATGTGCAGAAATGAGGCGATCCCGGCAACAGGTGGAACGGGGTAAGTGTGTGAGTCCAGGGGGCAGATAGACGGGACCTGTACAGCCAGCTGCCGGGTAGCAAGCGCCCTTCGCGGGGCCACTGGCACCCAAACCCCACTGGGGAAAGAGGCCCAGCTAGACTTTCTCCCCACCCCCTCCCTCATTAGCCCCCCAACCGTGGGCATAGGCCCCACCCCATTGACATTGAGGGGAGGAGGGGGCCCTTCCGCCAAGGGCAGCGCTGGGGATGAGTCCATCTTTTCTTCCCAGGGAGGGGGGGGGGCGGCAAGGAGGACGAATGGGGTTCCCACTGGCACCGGGACCAAGACCAGCTTCTTACCCACCCGCCTTTCCTCCCCTCCTTGTAAACTGCCTGGGTGCCCCACCATAGGCGCAAGGAGGCGAGTCGTGGCGGAGAGCTTTCTTTTCACCAAGTGAGCGGGACCCTCTCCAGGAGGAGGACCCCCCCCCCCCCTCCAGGCAGCTTCTCGCCCGTCCCTGCGAGGATGGCAGAGAGGGACCCGGCTTCCCCTTTCCAGGGTCAAAGGAGCTAAGTCAGCCTTGCTGGCAGCAAGATGATGGAACTTCTCCGCCCCAACCGGAGGGGAGATGCTGGCTGGGTCAGCCGCGGGGCCCGGATCCTCGCCCTCGCGTATCCTCGTCCTGCTTCAGGAAGTTGACCGCTGGGATCCGCTCTCTGCGCGTAGCGGGCCACGGGTTCGGGACTTGGCTTTCTTTCTCCCAGATTCGAACGAGGGCTACGACTAGTTCTCTGGGGAGCAGGCCGCAGCCGCCTAGAATTCTGATCAGTATCTTAGACATTTAGGGACACAGGAAATTTGGAGCAAGTAAGGTGGGAACTGAGTCGAGATGTGAAAGAAAGCTAGGACTGCCTCAAAGGCTCGACCGGAAAGTTTTGGGTTGATGAATGAGGTTGGCGGTCCATGGGGACAGCTGGAAGCCAGCGAGGTCTTAGGAATGGAGAAGGGGTATTGAAGGGCTGTACCTTGGCCGGCACTGTCTGCAGGAGGCTCCCTATGGATTCCAAGGCCATATTTCTACCCACTTTCGAACAGCATTGGCCTCAGAGCGACCCAAGGCGAGGCACCAACTTCCTTTCCTCTATCTAGCTGCCGGCAGGTGGGGGTCGGGGGTGTTCAAAGAGACAGTTAAATGTCCCGGCTTGTCCTGCTGGCAACCCACTAATGCATACTCTTCTTTGAGCCCACGGAGGTCACCCAGCCTTCAGCCCGCAGCCGGGAAACCCCGGGACTCTTTCCTCAAGGGAGGAGAAAAAGGCGAGAAGGCCGTCACACAGTCCAGCCTTGTCTCTATGCTAAAGGGCCTGATGGAGGGGAGTCCGGGAGATGTCGGTGCAGCTGGCAATAGCAGACTGCGGGTAGAAGCCAGGAGCTTTTTTTGGTTTTGGCTTCAGAGCTCCCTGGCAGGCTGAAGGGCCCCTGTTCTGCACCGTCCCAGCTGAGCCGTGGCCGAGAGGCCGGCATGCCTTTGCCTGAGTGCCTGCGGGTTAATCAGTGCAGAGCAGCGTTCATGGCTCCCGGACTAAAATCTCTGGCTTGGAGAGCAGGCTGTAGGTGACCTCTGACCTTGGGCAGGCTTGAGCAGTCCGGGGCGACCCTACAACGTTCAGCCTCGGTGTTCCCCCAAAGAAAAACAGTGTCTTTTGCATGTACCCACTGGCCCACCTGCTTGGCTCTCCCCCAAACCAATTAATTACGGCAGCTGGCTGGCACCCTTTCCTCTTCTCAAAGTGTGAGGAGGAAGGTAAGTTCTGATGTCTCCAGGTTGTGCTCCTGACTCCTGATTAAGTAGCCATGGGAGTGTGCGGAGACAAACCAGGAGCAGTAATTTGAGGAGAACTTAGCCAAGCATTTTCAGAGCTTTTATATCCCTGGCTTAGTGGGGAACTCATGTCTAGGGGCCCAGGGATTGTTCCCATATTCTTTCACCCCTCCTTCTGTGAGATAACTGGCTTGCTAAGTGGGACCAGAGTTTGAACCAAAGGAGGAGATATTTACCCTGGTTCTCTACACCAGCCTGGTGATGGAGCTGCTACAGAGCAGCATAAGCTCTCAGCTGCCAGGCTGCCAGCCCAAAGCCCAGCCTCTGCAGCATTTGTTTGCATGCCTGTGGGTTTGTAATGCACAAAAGACTGCCAGGATCTAGGGGTAGAAGCGACCCAGGCCTCTTAAGCAGGGAGGGACTTGGGCAGCATTGTGGGTGGATGGGGCTCTCTAGGGAAACACACCCATTTTCCTCTGAAGCAAAAAGGTAAATTCTACTAATCCCAACCAACCAGGATGTTTCCAGTGCCAGATATCCTGCCATGAGGAAATTTAGAGCGAGGATGCCTCGCGTGCCAAACTTCCGTAGGAATGCAACGTTGGGCCCCGTTCTTTCCTGATTTGTGCAGGGAAGAGCTTATTACTTTTGGGGATAGAAGCCTTTTGTTTAGAAAAAAATTGAAAATAAATAAAACCCTCTGGGAAAAGGTGAGTCTACCCTCCCCCCGCCCCCACACACACCCCTCAGGCTTGGACCTAGAAAAGATAGAGGAAAGGGCAAAAACACACAAGCTAGTTCAAGCCCAGGTTGAGGGTTGAGGGAGAGAGAAAGAGATCTTTGAGCATAGAGAATTGGAAAGCCTTTGAGATAGCAGAGCCCCATTTGGATTTGGCCTGTGGTTCAACAAGTTAAACAATCACTTGTTCTGTGGGCTGGAGTGTCAAGACAGGCAGACGTCCTCATTGACAGAGGGCGTGCTGTGTTTGTCCAGCCTGAGACCTTTTCAATGACTGTTTGTCTTTCTAGGCCAAATTGAGGGTTGGGGCTGGGTGGATCGTCTCTCTTTGGCTGTTCCACTGTCTTTAGTGTTGCCTGACAGATGCAAAAGTCCCCAGGATGGGTTTCAGACTTTAAGATGGCCAAAGGTTTGGTAGCATTATCCACAAAGTGAATTTGATAAGGGATGCAAGTATTGCGGGAGAGGGGAGGGGTTGCAGTTCTGACATTCTTAACTAAGAACTGGAGCCAACCAGGACCAGATGATAGAAATGATACTTCCCCCCCCCCCCCATTGTGGTGAATTTTATACTAACTTTAAAAAATCAACCAATGAGGATTTCCAAATGGGTTTGAGGGTGGAAGCCATGTAAGGATAAGGGATCCCACACCACTATGGGCAAGATCTACAAATCCACAAAGAAATTTCTCTTCTCAATTTCAATATTTGTACCTCAATTTTTAACCTGTCAACCTCCCAGAGGACACCTAGCCCTCCTCATTACATTTTACTAAACTCAGTAAACTTAAAGAAAGAAATGGGAACTTCTCATACATTAAATTCAAATTCAAGAAGTTAGAGGTATTTGAACACTGGCTGGTGCTTAAATCCTATTTACAAGGGAAATCAACAAATGAGTTTCACAAAAAAATGTCTAGGAGGAAAATGATTTTTAATATTTTGTATCATGAAGGATATATTGTTTTGCAACGGTAGTTCCCAGCAGAGTGCTTTCTCTCACTTTAAAATTTGAAAATGGTTTAAGAAAGACTGAAAGACTCTTCAGACCACACTGTTTTTCACTCATATATTAAGGCCACACAATCTTGCCATACAAACATGTATGAAATTGTTTAACCAGTGACCATCTCTCTTCTTCTCAAACAGGCTCAAAGTCAGAAAATGAGATACAAGACTTCCTTGGTGATGAGGAAAAGATTACGGCTTTACCGAAACTCCCTAAAAGAGTCTAGTAAGTTAAAATACTCTTTCGAATATTGGTTTGCTGAAGTTATTCTTTTATAGTGGGAAGTTTTGTTTGGTCTTCTGGTGATGTTGAGTTGTGAGCTTGGAGATATTTCTTGAGTTCCAATGAAACTGAGAACAACACCTTGGCGTTTGATGCATTTGCACACAAATCAGTGACACAACATCCCACCAGCAGCCAGCTAATCCCCCTCAATGCCTACTCATCTGGACATTCTAGAATTAATATTTGACGACTCTCTCATTGAAACAACCACCCCTGACCTTCTGCAGTTCCACTGTCACATTATTCTATGACATATTCATCTTGAATTCATTTCCAGACGATTTGATTGGAATGAGGTTTGACATGTATTGGCTTCCATGAAAGGAGCAGACTTTGATCTTGGTGATGGGGTTTACATGATATGCATCATCTTTACCAGGGACACCAGCCTTCTGCAATGTGGCGGCAACTACGTTCCCACAATGTGGTGTCTGAACAGGGAGTGACTGACAGCCACTCTGTCAGGAATACCTTCATTGTGAAGAATTTAATTTAATATTCCATTTAGAATAAGCATATGATTTAGGGTTGGGTGTTTTCCCTTCCAGGCGCTTCTAGTTTTCCTCATTTCAACTATACCACCAACTGATGATGCTTGCCTCCAAGGTATTCCCTTGGTGGAAGGAAAATCAACCTTCTTAACAAAAGTTAAATGGACAACTCAGGAAATGGCTTTCTTCTATTATTTTGGGATAATTCGATGGTAGAATTCTCAAGAGAGATGTGCTTATTATGTAAATTCACTTGTTTTAATCCCTCAGTGCTGTTCTGGAAGGTCTTTGACCATGTTTCTTAATCTTTTGTCAAAAGATGTTTAGCAGAACCCTTGCTTGGAAATTAAATTTTATCCAAGTATATTTTCTTTCATACTCAGTTCCATTAATGATGATTAAAGCCCAAACTTCCATAGCAGAGGAGGGAAATCTCTTCCTTTATCTCCAAAATCCTAGATCTCATCTCCTTTGTACAATTTGGGCTGGGACATACAGTGGGCTCCTGGGGCTTAAGTTATTATTTTTTTTCATAAGACTAGAGACAACCTCTCACTGCAGGAATCTAAAGTCTGTCTGTGAATAGCCTATAAAGAGATATGTTTCTTGTTTGGGGTGGTAACCTGGCTAGAAACAGGGAAGAAAGGATTGAACAAGTGACTGCAGATCTAGATGCAAATATTCAGACAAGAAGGCTTGTTCTCGTCTAGGCTCTGTGTGGTGGCCCTCAGCTCCTGAGACCCTGCTCTGGGCATAACCTGCAACAGATAATCATCAGTTAGCATTGCTTAAAAGATCAAAGTGGAAAAATAGCCTAGCTATTGATCTGAAACCTCCCCCATTTCTTTCTTTTCCAAAGGAGAGAGGTCAGACATTCCCCTATTTGAACCAGTGATGTGAGGAGCTCTGGCAGATGGCAGGGCCACCAAATGTCATATTTCTATACAGCAGGGCTAAAAAATCACTTTAGTGTATGCTGTTGCTTTGGCCAGGCTGAGGTGAACAAAGGTTCTTAGGGCAGGATTCTGGGCACTGGATGGATGTTTGGCATCTGGTGGTGGAGCTTGCTCCACACAGGCCCCTACAAAAGCCTCCAGTGCTTCTTTGAATTCTGCTGAAGATCTCTGGACTGCAGAATGTGGTGGTTTTTCTCCTGCAAATCAAGTAGGAAAGTGAACTCAACAGGGCTGTAACTCCCAGCATGGTTAGAAATAGAATGCTCCAGCCAAGCATTTGGTATTGGGAGTCAGTGTGGTGAGATAACTTTCTGAAAGAAAAATTGTGAGCACCACTGAGGAACACCACTCCTCAGCCTGCCCTGTCAAGTCAATGAAGTCAGGACTCTTTGATACTTGGCACTGGAAGACTCAAAGAAACCACCCCGAAAACTAAAATATACCTCCCTGCCATCGGCGTTCCACCTGTCATCTGTGGTTACCTGGATACTGCTTTGGGTCTTATTTCGGAGATATGCCTTAAAGACCCTCGTGTAATCACCTAGAGTTCCCTGTCTATATTAGTGGCTAAATGGATTTTTTTCCCCTCCCTGTCTCTGTCCCTGGGAAAATGTCCCTCTAGGAGAATTCCTTGTTCCATTTCTGTGTTTAGCCAACGTGTGAACCATGTGGCTCTAACGAACTTGCAAGGATCAGACAGCCTTACTGACCTGCAGGTCAAGTAATCCCTGGCTACTCAAGAAGCATCTACCCGGGATGGGTCCATATGTTTTCAGTACTTCAAGAGAATGCTGCATCTGGGAAGGAGCTCCATGGGGCCAGGTTACTATCGGTGAATTTGGCTGAATCAGACATATCTGCCCTTTCGCTGTTGGCACAAAAAGCCATGCACATGTTCAGAGTTTTTCAAGGGTAAAGTTAGTAAGGGTATATAGCGTACTAACAGTCTACAAGTATAAAACCTCTGCTTCTTATCCCTAGAGTCTACAGAGTCAGGGCTTAGAACTTAGGGGGTCTACGAACTTGAAAGGGAAAAATTGCATCTTTATTTTCACCACTTTCTAATGGAAAGTTACATGTTTCTTCTACTATATGTGTTAACAAAAACAAGACTATTAGAGTCCACTGGCTTCACAAAGCTTCCAAAAGGGTCCATAGACTAAAACAATTTTAATACCCCTGTTCTCTGCTGTTATTCCAAGCTTTTGATGTAGGTGAGGTCACAGTTATATATTGAGGGATCCATTTTTGTGCAAATCAGAGATTTAATGGGAGCAAAAGTGGATGATGAGTTTGACAAACATCCTGAACAGTAGGTTGTAGATCATGTAGGTTCAGGTGGAAAAGAAGATATTTTTATTGCTGGACCACTGCAGAAGTATCCCTGCACTTAGGCCTGAAAGCTACAGGAGGAGTTGACTAAGCTCTATCAGAGTTGGTTAGGAGAAACATCTAGGCAAGGGGTCCCAGGGAGGAACACATTCATTTTGGGTTTGGGTTTTTTGTGTGTGTGGGGGGGGGGCTTTTTGTTTCTTTGTTTGTTTGTTTGTCTTTAGAAGCCCTTCATGGGTTTGGCCCACACTTGCCTAGACAACTGCGCATTCAACAGACACCTCAGCAGTGAGGAGCCTTGAAACCACTAAGACTAGGCCTGGCCATCACAAGGGGGAAGGGAAAACAGAGTGAGAGACAGGAGAGGAGGCTTCTGTGGCAGAAGGGTAAATCCCAGAAAGAGAGAGTATGGGAGGAGGTAAAAGCCAGGAAGGAGACAAATCCTCAAAGTCTAGTCTCAACACTATGTACACATCCTTGGTTTCCAGAGCAGAAAGGATTCGACTGTCAAAAGCTCTCCTTCAACCTTTCTTTTCCTTTTCTTTTTCCTTTTCCTTTTCCTTTTCCTTTTCCTTTCCCTTTCCCTTTCCTTTCCTTTCCTTTCCCTCTCTTCTCTTTTCTCTCTCCTCTTCTTTTTTTCTTTTCCTTTCTTTCTTTTATTTCTTTTCTTTTCTTTTCTTTCTTTCTTTCTTTCTTTCTTTCTTTCTTTCTTTCTTTCTTTCTTTCTTTCTTTCTTTCTTTTTAATGCTAACGCAGCATCTATTGGTCGCATTGCTTAAGCTCTTCCGCCGGCCAGAGGAGCAAAAGACCTGGACTTGTCAAAGCCAAGGGAAATTGTGTAAGTTAATCCCTCGCTAAAATGCGGCCCGAGCGGGGAACAATGTATTAAATGAAGAACGTCTCAAAGAATCTGCCAACCATTATAAGTAAGTTAATTATTTTTTTAAAAAATTTAAAAGAAACCCTTTTTACTGACCAGGAAATGTATAAGAATAGTTCTCCATGCTGGGGGTGGGTGGGGCAGCTCAATCAACTCCAAGTCAGAGTTCCTTGCAATCTGTCCAAACTTCTCACCTCGGCTAGGGATATGGGATCTTTTACTCAATCCTTACAACTTCTCTTAAAAATCCAAGCTTTCCTCTGCTTTGGAGGCCCTTTCTATGGCCGCTAGGGAGGCCCAAGTACCTAAGTTGGCATTTTTGGCTTCAGAGAGCAGGGCAGGCGTTAGGGCGAGCAGCCCTTTAAATCGCCAAGCTGTGCGGCCAGCCCTAGCCGGTCGGCGGCGCAGACAAAGGACACTCCCCCCTGTTCAGGCGGTACTAGGCTAGGCCGAAACTGAAAGGTTTATTTCCGCCCGCCGACCCCCACCCCAAGACGGTAGAGCCTCAGCCTGGGAGGGCGTCCGGCGAAAGGAGGCCGTGGGCCCGCAGTCCCTTTCACAGCCTGGGCTGGGAAACTTGGTGTCCACTCTTCTCAGAGCCCTAAGGGCTAGCGAGCATAGACGCAGAGACTCCGGCCACTGGCAACAAGTGGAGGGAGCTGAAAGTGGAAGTGATCGCGGTCCCGTTTCCCAGAGGCTCTGTTTGGCGTCAGGGTACAAAGCTTAAGACTGCAAATTGACACGGGGAGACCCGGGGATGAGGACCTGTTTCTCCTTGCAGCGTGCCCCTCGCCTCTGTTTCTTTGGCCAGCCGGCCCGCGGGGCGAAGGGGTTTGTGGCGGAGAGCATTCTTAGCCCCTCTCGGGAGAGTGGCGTGGGTTCGAGGCCAGTCTCTCCCAGGTCATTCTGGGTCTGGTCAGGGCCGGACTCTTGGGTTTAGGGGTCTCCGAGCGCCACTTGAAAGGAGAGGCTAGCAAGGCTAGGTGGGAAGGATAGAGTGGGGAGAAGGGAAAGGGTCGGGGAGTCCAAGGAAATGAGAGAAAGAGACATGAGGGACACGAGAAATTTCGGCAAAAGCGAGAAAAAATAATAATAAAGCTCAAGGGCTGCTAGCCTGAGAGTTTCCTCCGCTCCCGGACGCGTAGTCTGCAGTCCCTGGGTACAGCAGCCCCCTCCCCCCTCCCCCCGCCTCTGGCTCCGGGGACAAACCCACCAAGCAGGCCGCCATCCCCTCGCGGCCGGTGCTGCCCCGTCCGCAGGGCTGGACTGCCCGTCTAATAACCCGAGTATTTTACGTAAGGCGCAACACCCCCTCCCCAAAGTCGTGGTGAAAGAAGGCATAACCCAACCCCTCTCACTTCCTGGAGCAGTGAGGCAGAGCAGATCTACTCAGCTTTCCAGAGAGGAGGGGGAGGGGGCTCAAGAGGAGAGAAAAGAATCCGTGCCCGGGTCAGAGCGCATGAGCAGTAGAAGCAAGATATGTTGGGGGTAGGGTGGGGTGGGGTGGAGAGGCGCTGGAGCAGGAGAGAGAGAGAGAGAGAGAGAGAGAGAGAGAGAGTGAGTGTGTGTGTGTGTGTGTGTGTGTGTGTGTGTGTGTGTATCTGCGTGTGGCGGGACCTGTCATTGCTGACGTCGGGCCCGGCTGCGGGCCAATAGGCGACCTAGGCGATTGTTCCTCTCCGCGGGCCCCGGCCATGGCCCCGAATCTCTATTCACTTCCTCACGCGCCCCGCTGCTACCTCTGTAGTGTACGGGATTTCAAGTAGGCATTAAAGACTGAGGGAGGGGGGAACACACCCCGAAACTTGAGGGGGAAAAAAAAACTTTGCATAAGTTTTTTGTGGTTGTTCTTTGCCCTCCCTGCTGTCAGGTGACTGGCCTGAGCGACCTGACCTAGGGAGCTCTGGGGAGCCCCGGCCAGGATCCAGCAGGCCACCCTCTTTCAGCAGAGCTGGACACTGAAATTTAAAAAATGGCTGGGGCGCTTCCGCACCACCACCACCTAAAACATCACCGCTTCCCTCACTGCCATTTCCCCGCAGGGCTCCGAGACCCCTGAGTGCTCCAGGGGATTGGCTGCCAGAGCGCTCTGGGGGCGCAGGTCGGGCCCCTCTGGAGCACAGCCCGGGGTCCCCAAGCAACCCACAGACTCAGCACTGCGCACCCCACTGCCCTTTCCACCTGCCCTGCAGTCTCTCTCCCTCTCCCGCTCATGGAGCGGCAGGGGGCTCTACCGAACTGCTGCCCAGCCGGTCCGCAGTGGAGGTGCTTGGCCTCTTGCTGTCCATTCCGTTCGCTGCTGCCTCTGTCTGGCTCGCGGTCCCGGCGCTGACGGCAGAGGCCGTGGTGTGGCTGGGCTGGGCCTGCCCCCCGGGGCCCGGTGGAATGCTCGGCCCACGCCGCCCGTTCTCACGCGCGCTATTTGTCTCCACAACAGGTAGCAGCTCCGGACACCATGGCCCCCAGCTTGCTGCCGCCTCCAGCCCCTCGGTGTTCCCGGGCCTTCAAGAGCAGCCACCGCAGGCCTCCCCCAGCGGCACTTTGAACGGACTCCTGCGTCTGGGGCTCCCTGGAGACATGTATGCGCGGCCCGAACCCTTTACGCCGGGACCGGTGGCCCGCAGCGACGCCCTGGCAGCTGCCGCGGCCCTGCACGGCTACGGGGGCATGAACCTGACCGTGAACCTCACGGCGCCCCACGGTCCCGGTGCCTTCTTCCGCTACATGCGCCAGCCGATCAAACAGGAGCTCATCTGCAAGTGGCTGGCAGCCGATAGCCCCGCGCCCCCGCGCCTCTGCTCCAAAACTTTCAGCACCATGCACGAGCTGGTCACGCACGTCACCGTGGAACACGTCGGCGGCCCGGAGCAGGCCAACCACATCTGCTTCTGGGAGGAGTGTCCGCGCCAGGGCAAGCCCTTTAAAGCCAAATACAAACTTGTAAATCACATCCGCGTGCACACGGGCGAGAAGCCCTTCCCCTGTCCTTTCCCGGGGTGTGGGAAGGTGTTTGCTAGATCAGAAAATCTCAAAATACACAAAAGAACTCACACAGGTCAGTATTCGGCACTGTCTGTCTCGTGCGGACCCTCTGGGGGAGCAGGCGGCCTCTTCTGGGCCCTCGGGGCTGGATTTCCTCAAGTTCCATCTGGGTGGAGGGAGGCTATCTTGGTATTTCCATGACCCAAGTCCATAAAATACTAATTATGCCCTTCTATTAGAATCACATAAGTTTCCTGAGCCTGTGTGTGGAGGAAAGCAAGTGATTTCTGCTCTGTGAGAGGGGGCGAGTGTGAACATACTTGGGTCTCTGTGTGTGCAGATGTGTGTTCGCTGATCGAGCTTGATTTGCAGGTTTTAAAACAGCACTGTTCCCCAAAGTCATAAGACATAGTACCAATTTCATTTTCTTGGTCCTTTTGGAATCCTGAGGCAAGTGCTCTTCCCCTGGTGGACTTGACAACCTGACTACCACCTGAACTGAGGGATCATCGGGCCCTTGGTGTCTTCTTGACGATTTGGGGGTCTCATGGGCTGACTTTGCCCAGGTTTTGGACCCTTGGTGACCTGACACTTGGGATGTTTGACAAACTCCTTTGCTTTAGCAGAGACCAAGGAGACTCATCTGCCTTATATGTCGTTTACTGAGCTGTTAAGTGAAATGGGGACATGTGTCAACCACATCTGTTAGTTCTAGTTAACAGAAAGAACAGGAGCCTGCTGAAGAGCATGCAAAGTTGAACTCCTCTGGCCAGAAGCATCTCTAATTAATGCAATTGCAAGGAGAAAGTTTTCACACTTCCCAGAACAGCCTGTGAAGTTACATTAATTAGTTTAGCAGCCGATGTTTGTATTCTCTCTAGCTAGGGTTTTCTCACCCAAACACCCTAGAAGTTTAAGAAGGCAACATCTCCTCTCCTCTATTTTGGGGGCCAGAGAAGGGGACTGGTGGGGAAAGGAGAAGATAAAATAAGTTCCAGCTTGGTGCCCCCGGCTTCTCTTACTCTCTTGGGGCTCTACCTTACTCACCTCTCTTCTTGGTGGCAATATCAGCAAGGATTGAAGTCAAAGGACTCCCCCAGGCTGATACTGCTGGGGAAAGAAACTTGCAAAGCCTGATTTCTCCCCCAAGCCCTGCAATCTTGGGGAAGGTCCTTGGCCAGGACGCTGGCACAGGTGGAGTCCAGACCAAAGTCCACTCTTAGTTTCCTTTATTTCCATAGTATATCTAGAAATGTACAATTTCCCCCCCCCACTGTTTCCAGTATCTTTCCCACCCCCTCCGCAAGCAGTTGTTCCCCTTTAGCGCTCTCCGAGTTTCATCCCAGAGGAGGGGAGGAGAAGTGAGGCCCCATCACCTCCCACAGGCCCGCTGACTCCAGGAGTTGATGGCCCGTACTGCGAAGGTAGACGCGCAGTCCTGAGCCAGAGAAGGAACTCATTTTTAATGACGGGTTTGTTTTTTTTTTTTAACAAACAAACTTTTACTGCTCTTTGCCGGCCTACTGTTTGAAGTCCATGAAGCAGAAAATGGTTAAATTCTTAGTGCAATCGACCTACAGCAGAGAAGCAAGTTCAGTGCGCCCGGGCTGGCTCAGGTTTGCGTCCATTCAGGACAGAGTTTTAAGTGCGTCCTTTCCACTGGCAGTCCTGACTCATTATCTCTGGAGTTGAAAGAAAGAAAGAAAGAAAGAAAGAAAGAAAGAAAGAAAGAAAGAAAGAAAGAAAGGAAGGAAGGAAGGAAGGAAGGAAGGAAGAGAGAGAGAGAAAAAAGAAAAAAAAACCTACTGAGATTCTCCTGCTCCAGCGTTTCTCTCAAACCCCCCCTCCTAAGTAATGAAAAGACAGAGAGAGGGGGGGAAAAAAAAACAACAAAATGTTTCTCAAATGGCAATAGACCTCACTACAAATTATTCATGAAGACAGTTCTCGATTCAACAGGAAAATAATTGCCTTTTCAAATATTAATGGCGTTTCATTTCCTCGAGTCGCGGAAGCGGCGAACAGGAGCTGATTTCTCAGGAGTTGAGATTCTCCCGGATCTGAAGCCTGGGCCCGGCTTGGGAGGCAGCTGCCCCAAGCCCCATGCCGAAAGGTTTCACTTTGTGGCGGTCACAGCAATCCCGGAACAATGGTGCCGCCGCGAGGGAGATGCGGAGCAGCCGCCGAGCTCGGCCCGACCCGGCCGCCTGTCCCCCAACCCCCCCTTCTCGGGACCCCTCAGCTGGGGGCTCGCCCCACCTTCCCCGCCAGTCGTTAGAGAGAGACAGGGCGGGGGGTCCCAGGTAGAGAAGTGACCGCGCCGCTACAGAGATGCTCGGTAACCTGGTCCAGCCACAAGTGCGAGAAAATGGCGCTAGCCGAACTGCCCCGCGGCTTCCGAACTTTGTCCGGCGGGCCTGGCGCAGGGCCGCGGAGGAGGCCGCTCCCGGGTGCTGAGCCTCTGGGAGGAGACTCCGGCCCGTCTTGACTTAAGCCCCAGGCCCCGGCCGCTCCGGACCGGCTGCAGGGTCCTGGCCCTACCCTGCCTCTGCACATCCACCCACCCACCCAGGGCGCAGCGCCCGGACACTGTGGGAAGGGAGGGGGCGGGAAGCAATGTATGGGGGGGCGGGTGGGGGCGCAGTGTTAAGCGTGAAGTCCAGGGGGCCTCCTGCAGCTGGGGAGAGGCCGGGAGGGCGCGAGTGGGCGCGGCCTCACCTGGCATCCCTGGGGCCTCAGAACTTCCAGACTGCTCGAAGTGCCATGCTTTTTCCCCTCTGCTCCTCGTCTGGGATGAAATCATTGTTTCTGTTTTACGTGAATGTTCAACGAGGTGCTGGCAAGATGGGATAAGTGTGCAGGGGAATATTGGGGAAGGGGGGCGGTCAACCTCAAATTCTAGTCCTCCTCTGTGTTCTCAGCAAATCTTGTTTTCTTTTGCAGGCCCTGAATTGCATGGTTCTTGTAAGTAATCTTAGAAAGAAAAGAAGGAAGGGAGGAAGAAAAGTTTTAGTTTTGCAGATGCCAACAGGGATCAGAGAGGAGAAAACAAGGGGCAAATAGGGACACTGATGTATTCTGCATCTTTCTCGTTTTTGTTTTTGTTTTTGTTTTAATAAAATGGTACCAGTGTGCCGAGAAATGGCAGATGCCAGCACCGCCCAGTGTTCCACTGTATTAGCAGTACTCCTGCAGGGTCAGAACGCAACGACCCGGCCCTGCCAGAACCCTGGGCTCACTATCCGCAGCCGCACGGAGGCAAGGGTTGTGCGCAAACCTCTGACTCCGCCTGAGCTTCAGCCCGGCTCAGGAATAGGGGCTTTGTGTGTTCAAACCTGCCCCAAAGCACCCAGCCTTCCTGGAAGCGGCGGAGAAGCGACCACAAAGGCAACAGTCCTCCAGCCATGCATCGCTTTCTTAGCCAGACGCTTGGTAGCCTTTCTCTCAACCCTGGGCGCCCGGTGGCATCCATTGTTTAAAGCGCCTAGACACTTCCTCTCCACCTTGCCACAGCATCTGCAGCTCCAGCAGGAACCTGGGCTTCCGGGTTCTTGGGGTCCTTTCCACCCCCACATTCCAGCGAATCCAGCCGCCAGTGAGCTCCAGGATTGGGGCTCCGTCTTCGGCGAATATTTCCACCCTAACGCGCGCTCGCGCCTTCCCGCGGCTCTATAGGGCATCGCACCACGAATCCGAACCCCTCGCGGGTCTACCCCGGCTGCCCGCTTGTCCTGGCCTGGTCTGATCTCAGCAGCTGCGCTCAACCCGAAGCCGCCGAGCTCAAGGGTGCGATTACGCGAGAGGCCCCGGATCCCGCCTGGCGCGGGCAAACCCTGCAGCGCCCGCCTCTCAGCTCAGGCCTGCAAGGCCCGAGAGCCGGGCGTGGGTGGTCTGGGGAGGCTTTTCGACCTCTCAAGTCAGTTCGGACTGGGAGAGCAGGCTGCCAGCGGCAGCGTCTCCGGGAGGCTGCTGCAGCAGCGTAATAAAATATTATTGCCGGCGCGCGTATCTGGAGGGATCCCGGACGGTTTAGGCAAGATTTGAAGAATGCTGCTAAATGTTTGCCCTCAGGGGGTAGAAGGGAAGGGGGAGGGGGCTCCATTTCCCGTAAAAATCGCGTCTGAAGTGAATCATTGCTCAGAATACCTTTTCCTGCAGCACGAATCCACATTATGCACATATCGTGTGCAACGGCTGCGCATCTTTAAATTATTCCATCACCTTGGCGTTTGCACAAAATCTACTCTAGTAAATAATTTGGGCCATGGTAGGGTGCGTGCGAGGTTGACTACTGTGTGTGGGGGGTGAGGGGGTGATGGGAGGAATACAGACGTTTGGCTAGAACAGCAATTTTAAAGCAAACGGACGCTAGCTCCTCGGTCAACTCTATTCTCGGGCAAAGATACTTCTGGTTCCGAGTGGAGAAAATTTGGAGGAAAACAACCAGAGTGGATCAGGATGGAAACTCGACAAAGATGGAGTCTTCATCGCTCCTCCTCCGTACCCTCCCCCGCCCCCCGCTCCGGGCCGGGCGGGAGAGGGGGAGGGGTGACGGCGTGCTGGAGGAAGCTCGGGGCGCGCTCTGAGCGGGCGAAGGGGGTGCTAGTCCTGAGAGGCCAAAAGGAAAGAAGGTTTATGAAAATCTTCTGTGGGTCTTTTTCTAAAAATGACAGAGAAATTGAGAAGGGTGTTGAGGCCAAACTGGGGCCACGACCCACGCGCACTAATGTCTCTGCGTTGCCTCCACCAGGGGAGAAGCCCTTCAGGTGCGAGTTCGAGGGCTGCGAGCGGCGCTTCGCCAACAGCAGCGACCGCAAGAAGCACTCGCACGTGCACACGAGCGACAAGCCATACACGTGCAAAGTGCGCGGCTGCGACAAGTGCTACACGCACCCCAGTTCTCTGCGTAAGCACATGAAGGTGCATGGGCGCTCGCCGCCGCCGCCTAGCTCTGGCTACGACTCAGCCACGCCGTCTGCCCTGGTGTCGCCCTCATCGGACTTCGGCCGCGACCCGCCGGTGGCCTCCTCGGCGGCGGTGGCGGCGCGTGGCGCCGACCTGAGTGAATGGTACGTGTGTCAGGGCGCGGGCCCCTCCGCAACCGCCCCCGCCGCACCCCCAAAGCCCCAGCCACCACCTGGTCCCGCCGCTGCCGCTGCCGCCACCGCCTCCGGTTTTAGCGCTGCTGCTCTGGTTGCCGCTTCCGGTACACTGACTGCTTGTCTAGGCGGGGTTACTGAGTCTTGAAGAGAGGGTGAGGAAGGAAGAAAGGATGGAAGGGAAGGAGGGAGAGAGGGAGGAAGGTAACCGCTAAAAGTTGTTAGAGCTCATTGAATATGCTAATATAATATCCATTATTTTAAAATATAAATATGGTTCCCATATTTATTCCGCAATCACACCCAGCACCCTGCACCCACCCCATCGACGCCTTCACTGAGTAGCGTGACACCAGTGTTTGGGTGGAGAAAGTACAGAAAGAGACGAAAGAAAAAAAAATACACATTAGGAGAGTTTATGTGCGAACTTGGCAGCTGCAGGCGGTGAAATTAAGACCACAAAGTCCTCTCGTGGTTCACAGAATGTGAAATGTTTTCCTCGAGGCCTGGGCGGCTGGGACTGCCACCGGGACTCCCTTCCCAGCTTCCATTGGGAGCCTCCTCGAAAGTTCCAATCGCAGAAGGTGGCAGAGGGAATCCCTGAGCCATTATCTTGCCTATTTCCTTCTACTTCTGCCTCCCTACATTCTCTCCTCCTTCAGCTATCCTCTCAAACAAAAATGCACAAGTCCCAGGCCCCAACATTTCCAACTACTTATACAAAGGGTTAAAAGGGAGAGAAGTTTAAGCACCTACCCCTGTGGATCACATGCCATTCTCCCAAGAGCTGGCCCAAGCACCCAGAAATATCTGCTCCCTATACTTATACCTCTGGGATAAGGTGTGAGTCCTAACAACCGAAAATGCAGACAAAGGAGTGCTAGAGGGGCTTTAGGATTCAATGCTCTGAAGCCTCCTGGGAACAATCACCCTCTCCCCAGCCCCCCTACCCTTGTAGAAGAGCTGCCTTTGAAATCTTGTGGGTGCTTGGCATTGGGGGTGCAGAATGGGCCAATGACGTCACCGAGCCAAGGCCTCCACAGTGAAGGGATCTGGCCTAGGGAACAGTGCCTGGATGAATCTCATCAATTCTGGGATAATCTTTGTAAAAATTCATACAATTGTTCGTCTTATTTTTTAAAAGGTGTGGGGGGGGGAGGACAAGAGAGATTAACTTCAATAATAAATGTTTTAAAGGCAAATACCCAATGGGTCTAGATCGAATGAGTATTCGATATTCTGCGGACCAAGTCCCCAGATAAAGAACCAGATGTTGGGGGCAGAGGAGAGGAAAGTCTGCAATTGTTGCCAAGGAGGGGAGGAATCAAGGCCTGTTGCCCAGCCTCCCACCCTCTGCAGGGAGGATGGGGCTGCCCCCAAATCCTTGCTAACATGAGGGAGGGGGGTAGAAAGAAAAAAGAAGGGTGAAAAAGCTTTGGTAGACCTATCCCAATCCCCTAAGAATTGGAAGACGGGCACTCTGTTAGTCCCACCTAGGGGGAGCCCGCTAGACTGCCCAACAAGTCCTGGCCCTGCTACTCTGCTGGGTTTTCTTCTACAGCCTCCCCTTCAGACACTATTAGACAATTCTCACTCCTGCCCTGCAGCCCCACACTTTCATCAGATAAACAATGTCCTAACTGGAATGGGAGTGTTTTCAGTACCTCTCAAAAAAAACCAGAATCTTCCAAACACACACTTAGTGAATCCATTCTTGTGGAAGTGGCCCGCAATCCCCTCCCCCCACTCCTCTCACCCGTACAATGGAGTCCAGAGGCCGCCTGGCCAAGGGCCGGCGGCCTGGAGCAAACGACTCGTTCCCATCGGGGAAACACCCGCCCCACCGCCAAGGTGGAGAGGGCATCTGCAGAACTTGCTTCTTCTGACGTTTAAAAATTCTTCCCTCTACAAATCGGACTCATTCCTTTCTCTTCTGTTTCTAGGCCCCTGTTTGCCTTCCACTCCCATCCAAAATAGTGAAATAAAATAAAAATGCTTGGTCGGCCCCTAATAGCCTTTAATTTTTCATTTGCTTGTTACAGATGTCCACCGCGTTGCTCGCAAGGTAATCTCGCCCAACGCAGCTGAGCGCCCGCATCTAGCGCCTGCGACATCAAAGGGTCCGCGCACAAAGCAATGTTTCTTCGCCACGGTGCATCTTCATGGTAAGTTAGGATTTCTATGGCAATGGGCAAGTTGCACTGAAATCCTGAAAGGCCGAGCCTGGAGCCCGTCCAGGCTTTTCATTAAGGACATAATATTTACGTCTAACAGGCCTTTTTTCTTGTGTATACAAGTATATATTTTTGTTTGACGCGGACTAAATCATTTTCATTTAATTTCCGGTAAACAAAACCCACGCGAATGGGCACTTGTTCCCGATCATAATAAAAATGGATAATAATGTGAGGGAAGAAAAGGGCCGCTTGAATCGCCGCTCAGCCCCCTTTGTTTCTGCTTTCTGCGGTGATCAGAGGGCGCATTTGGGTTTGATGGCGAGTTTCTAAAGGCGAGGAAATGGTTTGTAAGAGGGGAAAGAAAAGGAGAAAGGTCTAATCAAGCTCGGGTTGTTCAAAGAGTCGGGTTTTGGGGTTGAAAGTGTGAGTTTGACGGTGCATCAGCATGCCGCGTTAGGCTCGCCATGGAAATGCGCGCGGGGAGCGGCCGCTTCAAAGGCGGCACACTTCACTGCAGACACTCTATTAAGATACATTTGCGCTGACCTTTGCTTTCACGCCATTTAATACTGTCACTACGTTCTCCACTATATACTTCCTCTTTGGAACCAGCGTCGCCCGCGTTTAGGGGTTCACCCTACACTCCTGTGGGGAGGGGGCGTTTTGATGCCAGGGACGCATTCAGGAAAGGAGGAGCCGGACTCCGTGCACCTTGACTGCGCCCCCAAAGAAGCTCCAGGGTCAAGAGTAAATAACTTTAGGGCAACCTCAGAAGCTTAACAAATGAGCATCCCCAGCTCGATTTTGTGCAAAACGCCTCTCTGCCACTTGAGCAGGGTAGAGGCCTGAATTTGAAAGGGACTTGTGGAGGGGACACACTGGATGAATCTAAGGAGTTCAAACTGTGCCTTTGGGACATTACCACTCTGGTCCCCAGATCAACCCATTCTGCCCCCTCTATCCCAGAGGTCTCTTGCAGGCCCCCATATTGTTTTTCCCTAGTGTGGGGCATAGGATACCCATCAGGCCTAGGCTGGCCCTGGGCATGAACTCAAGAGCCCAAGGCCAAGGGGATAGGGAAGATGGCAGGAAAGTTAGAAGTCCATGTTCCCTTAATTGTCTTGTTGTTTATTTTATCCAAGTACCCCAGTGAATAGGGGAAAAATAAACACGGTGAAAAAAAAAATCAAACAGTAGAGTCTTCTTTAGTGCCAGTCCTTGTGGTTGAATAAAAAGGATGGTCCGCTTTCTATTGAGCTGAGAAATCTTTGAAGTGGGAGTTATTATCTGAGACATTCCTGCTTGTCGTCCTAACAACGCTGATGAAACGTAAAAGGTTCTTTGTCAGCGATTTGTTCTCCTCTCTGTCAAACTCCCTCTGCCCCGTTAGTTTCAAACCGTTTCTAAAGAGATAAAATCAAACTTCTTAAAAAAAAATACATGCACAGTACACTAACTGATAACTTTAGGACTCAGTCCTGCTAAGGAAAAAACAAAAGCAACACAGAGACATCAGGCCCAAGGTCTGTGGAGGCGCACAGATGTTGAGGGGCCTTTTGCACAGGCTCTGGGACATGGGGGAAAGAATGCAGAGGAGGTGTAGGCAGAGGGTACATACCCCAAGCACAAACTGTGTGTCCGCTTCTCTCTGCACTGGTCTGCACTCATCAGTCCCAGTCAGGTCACTTGGATGAACCTCCTTTGGGGACCCCTCAAACTCCCAATATTCTTGCCAAGGATGCTTGGAACCTTTGACTGCAGCCAAGCAATTGTTAATATTTTCTGCTCCTTCAAAGACAATCTCTTCTAAAAATAGACCCATTGTGTGTTTCTTCCCACTAGCAGCAATCAGCAAGCCCTTTTTGCCATTAATAGAAAGTAGAGTGGCTTGAAGGAGAGACATTTTTATCATTTCCTGTTTTCTTCAGATTCTTGGCAATTGGAGTTCAGAAAGTTCAGTTTACAAGATAGTGTCCCCAAAGTGCATGCAAATACCCTCCTCCCATCCACGTATGCAGTTCTTCATTTAATATTGTGCCCAGGAAAGAAAATTTCACCCTGTCCAGCTTTCCCCAAACCTCCCGATTTGGTTTTAAAGGTGGTTTACATACATAAGGATGTACTGGCCTCCCTACTCTGTGTGTGCTGAATAAATGATTTGTAAAGAAGTTTCCCCAAGCTGTAACCCATGCTGTTATTATAGTTGCTGCAAAATGTTGTCTCTTATATTGATTTTTATTTGTTTACTGGAAGTCCCCATATGTTTGTTTATATCACTAATTTATGGGAAATGTAATGATTGCAATGAATGTGAATTATACAGACAGGCAAATGTTTTGTAATCATAAATTCACACACACGCGCGCACACACACACACACACACACACACACAAGAAGCCTGACTGAAACCTTATACTATTTGGTACATCTCTACCCACACTGTTTGTGATTTATCATCTCTCCCCCTTAGATCCTTAAATTATGAACTAACCTGAAAGAAAAATAAAAGTTGTTATGTATTTGATTGAAAGTGATTGTTGAATGAAAAAACATAGTCGAAAGCTGTGGCTTCATCTTGCTGTAAATATGTAAAAATGGATTAAAATCTGTGATTCTCTTTCCCTCCAAAGAGCGTTGTGTACATGGAGCTCCATTTTGCTACTTTCTTTGGTAATAAATGTTGTGACGTTTCCCTTCCTCTTTTGAATTCGAGTGTCCTGTTATTACTTCATCATCCAGGGAAAGAATTGGGGCCCTCCTGAAGCCTCCAGTCCTTTTCCCTGCCTCTCCCTCAGGGCTTTACAGAAACACCTCGGAAGCCTAGTGGTTCAGGACAGCAAAACGGAGGGCCCCACCAAAGCGGCCTTTGTGAAGGAGGCCTTCTCCGTCCCCAATTTCATCCCACTAACACTGGCACTCATCAACCAATTTCCGTCACAGAAGACAGAAAGGTAAAACGATGCTCTCAATGGCTTCCTGGAAAGGTAGCCTTCCCACCGCTGGGACAAGTCGCACCCTTTCACAAACCACTTCTCACTTCCCAGACAAGAGCCCAGTAGTCATCCGGAATAAACACAGGCAAAGAACAAGCGAGAGTGAGCTGGCTTCAAGCCCTGCCTACGTCCTGATGGGGTACCTCGGGCACAGTTGCCCGCAGGAGTCTTCCTAGCTGGATCCCACTCCCTCCCGGAGTGGCGGAAGCTCAGACCTCACGACTCCCTTCAGAGAGCTGCGAAAGGCCAAGCCGTTAGACTGGCTACAGCCCACAGCGACCCTTTCCTGGGTCCTGACCGGGATCTTCAGTGGGCTGTAGCTTCGAGTGCGGAAGCCCTATTTGGTCCTGCCACTAGAGATTTCAGATGTGGCAGAACCCCCTGAATCGTCAGAGCCTCGCTCCCACCTTCACCGCGCTCACAGAGCCTGGAGGGCTCCTACGACCCCCTCGCCCGGCCCCCCTACTGCGCAGGCGCCGCGTCCGCACACGCTCCGCCTGGCCTCTTTCAACTGGTTCCTGTGGGTCTGGCGTGGATCGGGGGCTGCGCTCCGTGGAAGGGTCACAGCTGTTGGGGTTGGGGTACTAGGGCTCCATCGAGAACACCTTAGAGATCGGCTCTTGGGGCAAAGGCTGCAGTACCCAAGAGAAGGTTGGGGGAAGGGCCCCGGCTCGCAAAGGCGATAGGGGGACGCGCGCGTGGGAAAAGAGCGGCCACAAGGGGAAGGCCCCTGGGGCCGCCAAGACCCGTCCGAGTCGCTGGGAACCGCGAGGGAGGAGGGCCATAGGATGTTAGTACTGGGATTAGCGCCCCCTCCCGTCCCTCTCGAGGAAAGGTCCCCCTCCTCCGGCTCAGGGACAGGTTAGAGGGGCCTGCCTCCACTGCCGCTTCCGTCTCCCCGACCCGGCCTCCTGGAGAGAGCGCTCGTTAAATCCGTTTCACCGACAGAATCGCTGCGCTGGGGAGCATGGGGGTTGGGAAGGACTCTCGGGCTCAGCGCTTCGCTCGGTGCGCGCCTGGAGAGAGCCCAGAGCCAGGCCTTTCCCCTGCCCTCTGTATCCGTCTCCGGACAGCAATGTGCCTGCCGCGAGGGCCCCGGGGGGGGGGGGGGGGGTCGGGGGGTTAGGGCTCGAGCCATTCCTGGGAATGGAGGGAGAAGAGAGTGTGAGGAGGGATGGCTGCCCTTGGCAACTCGTGCTGGTCGTGCTGCGAAACACCTCAGCAGCCCCTGACGCCAGGAGAGCTCAGACTTCCTTCCAGAAACCACTACTTTTTGGCAGAAAGTTGAATGGGGTAGCCTCTGGGGGAGGTTGCATTCACCGGTGCCCTAGTGCCCTTGGCTAGCCTCACCCTAGGAGACGAACTCGCGTGTCCTCTGGGGGTTACCCACCTCCCACCGCGCAATGGCGGCGCCAAGGGCAGTTTGGGGGTATCTTAGCCTGCTAGTGGTTTCCACTGAGCTTTTCCTCCACTGTCCTGTGCTTCAGTTTCCTCATCTGGTAAAATAGAGTTTGAAAGACTCTCCTTCACTTTGTTGGGTTTGTTGTTGTTGTTGTTGTTTTTTTTTTTTTTGAGCGTTAAATAAGATAATCCTTGAAACATTTAACATTGACATGTTGTTAAGTGCTTGTTAATGTTACTATCGTTACTTTATATGACTCCGACTGCGACTTTCAGATATGTCCCCTAGTTCCTCCCAGAATCAGATGTCCAGACCTGACCGGAAAATGTACCGCCAGGGGACTCAAGCTCCATAGCAGGGTGTACCTCTCCAGACAGCCCCGAGGCTAGAGGAGGGTTCTGAAACCAGGTGAGGTAACGTTCTCTGAGAGTTCCAGAGCCTGGTGCAGCAGGGCGCTAAGGCAGAGACATTTATTTTTTAAAAGGTCCAAGAAAAATGAAAGGGAATCGAGTTTATTTCGGTGCGAGATGAAGCTGGAGAAACCCAATCGTCTTAATGTCACCCCCATGACTTGTGAAGACACTGGCACTGCAGTGAACTCTACGGCCTGCCCCGCCCAGAGGTTGATTTATTTTTGTCTTAGGTCGGTTGGGTTTTTCAAGATCCGGGTGAGAAGAGAGGAAATATGCGATTGGGGGGTGGGGGGGGGGAGTGCCAGGGTGGGCAACGGAGGACAGAGCGTTTGAGCAAAAGTCACAGGAAAACATATTTTTTCCCAGGAAGGCATCAGAACTTTTGTTTTTAAGATTTTTTTTAAATTTTTTTTTCAACGTTTATTTTATTTTTGGGACAGAGAGAGACAGAGCATGAACGGGCGAGGGGCAGAGAGACAGGAAGACACAGAATCGGAAACAGGCTCCAGGCTCTGAGCCATCAGCCCAGAGCCCGACGCGGGGCTCGAACTCACGGACCGCGAGATCGTGACCTGGCTGAAGTCGGACGCTTAACCGACTGTGCCACCCAGGCGCCCCAAGATTTTTTATTTTTAAGTAATCTCAACACTCAACCTGGGGTTCAGACTCAACCCCAAGATCAAGAGTCGCATGTTCTACTGACTGAGTCTCCCCTAGCGCGCCAAAGCCTTTTTCTATAATTATAGTTTCCTCATACTGATGTTTATTGTGGGGAAATCAATCATGTCTTGATATCATTAAGTGACCAAAGATCCCATGATAGCATGTTCACTTTGTCACCAACTTCCTGTTTGGGCATCAGGACAGCACCACTTTTTTGCTCAAATATCTTCAGTGAGGAAAATGCTTGAGAGTTTTCTAGGAATCTTATCAAGTTCAGATCCCAAAATCATTCAGGAAAAGGAAACTCATTAGACAATTAGGAGTGGTCTTGGGGGTTGCTTCTGAATCTTCCAGTAGTCTTGCAAACATATACAACAGCTGCATAGAAAAAAAGAAAGAAAAAAAATCATCTTAGGATGCAAGTTAATCAAATGTAAATATGAGGAGGGAGATGGATTTGAAACTTGTCTTGCATTTTTGGCTTCTTTAGATCCAGTGAGACTCTGTATGAGCCAACATGCAGGGCAAGAATATTGATCAATTCAAAACAAGTCAGGCAGGGCTGTGCATGGTTCTGAACCTCATAATGAATGGGCAGACTTGGGAAATGTTTGCAGAGGGAAGAAAGCAAAATTGGGTAAACTTCTATGGGTTTGGCTGTACCATGCAGTTGTAGGATAATGGCAAAAAGAAGGGTTAAAAAAAAACACTAGTAATATTATTGGATGATTTATATAGAATATCAGAAGGATGACCCAGTTTTTCCTTGTTTGTGGCTGACGGCTGGCCCAAGCAAGATCAGATTAGCCAGATGAAGATAGTGTTTCTTGCCAGAACAGGGGAGAAAATGCAGACAGCTCAAACTCTGGCTTAAGCCACTGCAAGGTCTTGCTCTGGGGGAGGGCAGGGTTAATGGAGGTCTCTAGCTTTTGCACTCATCAATGTATTCAGTAAGTGTTTAAAAATGCACCCAGCATATTCTCAAAAATGTTCTGCCTGAAATGTGCATATTTCTAAGTCATGAATAATAGGTATCTGCCCCTGAAAGATTTGCTTATTTATTTCCTCTGAGGGAAACAAGGAAAGTTGCCTAATGCATGATGCACAGAAACAATTCTCAATCACACTGCAGCCACTTTCACCTGAGAACGTTTAAGTGTTTCAAATGCGCTATAAAAATTTCCCCTACATTTTCTGCTGGTGCATTTAGTAAGCAAGGAATCCATAGTCAAATGCTTTCTATCATTCAAAAAAAACCCTGCCAATTAAAAAAAAAAACTGTTGTAGAAAAACAGAGCTTTCTTTAAGTGTGAAATATCATTTCATTGTAAAAAGTTAAAAAAAGGAGCGGTAATCCAACTTCCGGATACTGTTCTGAATTATTTCACCAGACCCTTTTAAAAGGGGATTAGCAGGGCTTTGGGAGCAAAATCCTTCTGTTTTATTCAATCTCTGATTTTATGTTATAATTACTGGTTGTAAAGACTCTGGAATTAGTATGCAGGCACCGTCAGGACACGATGCAGGTGCTATTCTAATGGTTCAGCTTTTTTAATTAAGAAAAGAGGTAAGAAAATTGAATCATAAAAACACTTTTGTGAGAGCTGAGAACATTGAAACGACTGCATGAATAAAGCCTTTATACCTTCCCCTGACAGGTCAGCTACCAAGGCACTGACTTACGACCTTTTCAGGGCCAGACAATAGTTAATAGCTTTCTCACCTTGTCCCCACCAAACCTTTTCTTTTAGGACAGACCTTACGGAAATCGTTTTAAGTTGCTTGACTCCCACACACACACACACACACACACAAATACTGCAGTTAGAATAGATACATATCCATATTGAAATGCCTGTTCCTAGGTTCTAACTACAGATGTCTTATTCTCTGGATCTTTTCTCATGAGTGGAGGAAGAGGGGTGTATGGGAGACACAGATAGTGTATGGGGGAATGGAATCTTCCCTGAAATACCCATATAGGGTATAGGGAGAAGCAGGACCAAGGCCAAGGTAGATGCCCCTCTCAGTTATTGGGAAGACAAAACTAGAAAGATTGGCAGGGGCTGCCTGCTGTTCTGCACATCTCTGAAATGGGCTCTTCTTGGAGGATTTAGCTTGAAAGCAAAGCTCTTCTTGAAGACAGCCTGTCAGTGGATGTGTCTTAGTCCTTTGTAAGTTCCTCCAGCTCTCCAGTCACCCCTAGATGATCATCATCTTTGAGTAAAGTTGTTCTTGCCCGTGACACTTCAACACATGTCCCCAGCTTGCCCCCAAAGTAATGTTGGAGGCCCAGCAAACTTGCCACAAGACCATGGACCATGGGCCTATTCTTGGGCCGGGGGACTCCCATGACTCTCCTATCCCAGATCTGAACTCTCAGGGAAGCCCTCACTCTGTTCTCCTTAGGCTCCTGTAAAACTCCACCCATCACTTTTTCTTTTCTTTTCTTTTCTTTCTGAATCCGAACAGGGTATGTGACTGGGGACCTGGTCCACGACCAGCAACCCAGGCCTTGCCCTTTCTGAGGAGGCCTGTCTCGCCAGGGTCCAGCCTAGGACAATGCGAGTATTAGGATATCAGCCGCCCTCGCAATGATCACGCGTTCAACGATTTTGTTTTCACGGCTGAGGGGGCTTTTTTCCAATGTAAATCAAGCGCTTTAGTTATTAAGGCCGAACACTAATCTCCAACAACCTTGACATAATGTGGCCGGGCGCGCCGGCCCACTTCGCACCTGCAGTCTGAATAGGGCGCCTTGTCAATGGGGGACACGCTTGTTGCCCCGGCTTGCAAAGGAGGGGAGTGAATAAGTCAAGCTTTGTGAATGCCCATGCGCGCTCTCCCTCCCGCCTTTGATCACGGAAAATGTCTTCTAATTTGTCCCTTTTTCATTGTAACAACGTTTTCAAGGCCCTTTCTATTTTTTCCGATCCACATTTTTATAAAGAACATAAATCGCCCCCCAAAACAAAAGGGGCGCGCCCCGGCCAACTGGCGCCATCACGCTTCAGTGTTTTGTGGCCCTGGAAAGTTTGTCGCTTCTTGAAGCTGCCCTCATGGCAAACCCTGGCTGGAAGGCCCCCATAGTCTAGAGCTCCAGATCCTGGTTTCTGGGAGGAGAGTGATAACTGTCTGAGGGAGGGGAATGTAGAGAAGACTTTATTTGGGGGGGAGGGGAGAAGGATGAGGCCTAGGGTAGGCGTCAGAAGGGCCTTGGAGCTAAGATTCATGTGATCAAGACCCAGAAGCAGATGTGTCCCTAGGGGAGGTTATGCCACTTCCTGGCCTCTCCTGAACTCAGCAGGCAGTTCCCCGACTCCGTGGAAGTGGAAATGAGTTATCCACCTTTTATTACGCGAGGCACACATAGGTGCTCACAGCACTCTAAGCACAGCATTTCTCAACAGCTTCTCCCCTCTCATCCTGTTACTCCTGCAATTGGCAGTGGTTCTGAATCCTCCACAGAACCTGGGAACTGGGGAGTATCTGGGGAGGCTACCTGTCTGCAGATACTCCCCTAGGTCTAGTGTGGGAAGCCAGAGCATTTTAGATACACTCTCTCCCCATAAAAATCCTACAGGAAAACAGAATCGGTGCCATTTTATCCAGGGCCATGAAGCAAGTTCTTTGCGGAATGTGGATTTTATTTGCAATTGACTCAAAAGTCTCTATCTGTGAACCCACAGGCATTAATGAAGCTGATGTCTCATCTGGCGGGATATTAATTATCAAGTTGCAAATCAATGGGAAACCTCTGCTTCTCCTCCCCCAACCCTACTCCCAACATTAAGTTTGGATTTCCAAATGTTTTGCGGAAGCTTTTGCCAGGAATACTTTTATCCTAGAGTTTTAACTGTATCCCTTTCTCCCAGATTAAATAATTTTTCTTAGAGGCAGGCAGACTGCCCCCCCCCCTTTTCTCCCTGTTAGTCATTATTTTAGCGCAGACTCAGGGTAAGAAAACTAACATAACACACTAATACAGTTTAAAACACTTTGATGTCTTGCCAAGAGACACAGTTCCTTCAAGAGAGAAGTCAACATTTGTTTTTCACATTAAATGGCGTTTAGTTGCCATTGGAAGAAAAAATAATTCTAAGGACCACTTTTTAATTCGATGGATAACAACCGCAGGGGTCTAAAAGAAAATAACGACGATAGCTATAGACACAAATAACTAAATTACCAAAACGTTAGTATATCTCCCGGCTTCATTAATATGTAACAGACTCCCCAGTTAATCTCCAAAAGCTAGTGTTCCCCCTGTAAAATAGCACTCTGGGACGAATTGTACATGAGATCAATCACTGCTAATGCAGGAAGGTTTACTGCAGGAAAGAAAAAAAAAGCTATTTACACCTTCAAATAGAAGCTTTTCAGATTTAAGTGTAAGAGCCATACATCACCAAGAATAAATGATTATGAATTGGTAAATGCGCCCTCCAGCGATTAGCTATGCGATGCTATTTATCATTTCTTGGGTGGTGATGGTGGTGGAGGTTTTTTCTTCTTCTCCTTTGCCTTCTTTTTAAAATCATCTGACTGTTTGGAAAGAAAAGCTTGACAAGCAGAGGAGAAGGGGGGGGGGAACACTGCGGGGAAAGTTTGTTTTTGCATACACTCTAAGTCATCAAAACATGGCCATGCAGATATAAACAGGGTCATATAGAGAGAGAGTAATAGAAAACAGTGTAGCCCTTTCATTGTTTCATTTGTTATTAGGAAATTATTTGCCCACTGAAGTTGACACAACAGCAGGTTTTTTTTCCTCTCCTCCCCTCTCGTTATTGATCCCCTTGTTCATTATATTTCTCCCTTCATCTAGTCCACGCATTCAGGTAGCTCACCATCAGCATGTTTGTTTGTTGTTTGTTTGTTTGTTTAGGAACTTTTCTTTGTGTGTGTGTGTGTGTGTGTGTGTGTGTGCGCGCGCGCGCGCGCGCGGGGCGCTGCAAGTCTGCGCTGGTGCTGGTGCGCGTGGCAGTGTGCCTGCGCTAGACTACCGCCCGGAGCCCGCCCAGCCACAGTTGTCCGGGGAAACCGTGCTCCTGCCAAGGCATGGGGTCAGGGACTCCTGGGGACCCCGCTTGCTGTTTGCAACACAAAAGCATATGCAGCCCCTAAACATTCCAAGAGAGACAAAGGCTGGAGCTGAGGACTGACTTCACCCTGGCTAAAACTAACCCACAGCCCACCTCCTTGGTCCAGTGCAGATCTGGAGGCAAGGGAGAGGGGGCTGAGACTCTGCTAAGGCCAGGGGCTATCAGATTTAGGCACCGGCCTTGGCTGGGGTAGGGATCGGTGTTTGCGGTGAGGGGCGCGAATCCCAGTATTAGAGTCAGAATCTGTTCTAAAGCAGGGTTCAAGGGCGACCCACGCTACCAAAATGGTAGTGTGGCGGTCGGGGATCAGTCCCGAAAACTTAGGACCCCTGGGCTGCGGAACTGTCCCCCCAGCAATACGGACCTGAGGGATCTTTGGTGGGACGGCGGCAGCAGTAGCTTCACCTGAAGGTGGTAGAAACGTTAACTGTCAGTTCTGAAGCCAAATGTCTAGCAGGAGGCCGGGTAGAGCAAAAGTTTGTAGGCGGGGACTCACCTGCCTACTGCTGTCGAGGCGATGAGGACACGTTAGGCCATGCCCACCTCTAATAGCTGGAAGGGTCTCTACAGGCACTCTTGAAGGGCTGCAGCCCCTCTGCATCCATTTGTGGGGTGTTGGGCGTTTGAGCTGGGAAGGAGGGGGAAGCTTTGGGGACCAGTTACTGTGGGCTGCTGGGACTCCCTAACTGAAAGAGAAGACCAGGGCACAATTGTTACATGCACCCAGTGACCCACAAATTCGGCTTTGAGTGGTGTCAAGGTCCTTTTTCTTTAGGTTGGAGAGATTTTAATAAGGCTGGGAGGGGAGTGATGGCTGTAAGCCTGTCATAGCAGGTAACATTCCCCAAGGGATCTTTCAAGCAAACATACAGCAGGCCTTGCGGATAGTCTCAAGATTGTGGAATAAACCCAGGGCATGCCCTCCATAGGCAGGAGAAGGGCCCATTTCAGATTTAGTTTATGGTTCGCTTTTAAAGCTAATGCATTTACAAAGTGTTGTACGTGCACATACAGGAGGAAGGATGATTCCTGCCCCAACCCCTCCACCAACAAAGAAAAGTTGATAAGAATAGTTAAGAGGCTGAATCTAAAGTATCTAACCATGCATTCCCAATTTTAAAATATATTATGGAGTTATTACAAAATAAATTAATGTCTAGGGAGTTGGGAGAGAAATGAAATGTCCCTCATTTTTATTTCATGCTCTATTACATAAACTTTTCTTCCCTTTCCCCCCATGGATTCTTCTCCCATTTTGATAGCTTATGACAGGCTGGTGTAGAATGTCTGCTTGAAGGATCAGTTCAGACATATTGACCTTCAGGGAATGGATTTCTCTTTTACTTTTCAAAGCTGGTACAATTCTGTGCTTTGGGCAAGAGAAATGGAGAGAAGGAAAGAGCTCAGAAGTTTGAAAGAGGGAGCATGCATTTCTCTTGTACCTCCCTCCCCAGAAATCTTTAACACTTTGCACCTAATATTGACTCCAGGAAGGAAAAAAATGTATTGATAATAAGCCCTGTGAAGTAAGCAAATTGTCATCATGAAGATTTAATTCTACAGCTCCAGCAAAGCACATTATTCATTTACTTTCTATCGTTCTTCAAGATTTTATTCTTAATTTTAAATTTTAATGCCATTATTTTCTTCTGTACAACACATTTTTGAAATAAAAGATTCCCTTTATGATATGTTTTCCATAGTGAGTCTCTAAAGATCTATAATATTATTATTTATCTGAATTTTGTAGCTCTGAGGGCTGTATACACGATGTAATTGCTTTAACATGTTTTCATAAATTACATTCAGAAATGTGTCATAGTAAATTACCTTTGTAATAAAATGTAAAAAATGCAAATGGCTGTTGTCTTTATTACGTTTTAAACCATTGGTTTATCTGCACTATTTCACTTGTCACTTGCACAATATGTTGGCTAAAGGGGCGGCACAGTTTGATAACAGAGAGCTGGGTCCTGTGTGTAATCTTGCAGGCACGTACAGTTTGGGTCATTTCCTCATCTCCCGCAGAAAAGACATTATCCCGCTCATATTTACATACTTTTCAATATTTGTCAAACAATCATAAATTATAAATTAATGAAATGTTCGACAGTCTTCAGAGATCAGACTAATGAAGACATTTACCTTTTTGGTGATTTTGAGTCTCATCTTCGTAAGTTTAATGACATTTTGACGCTCACGCTTTATTAGGCTTTATTAGATTTGTCCTTCACTCCCGCTGTCATTCAGATGTCTCTGCAGAAACATCACCTGCTTCAGGTACAAGAACAAATCAACTTCGACCGGGAAACCTTCGAAACAGGGGCTCTGCAACCTTAGCTTTAAGAATAAATATTGACGTCAGTCTCAAAGACCACTAGACATTTTTACAGTGAAATTTTTTTGGAGACTGCTGTTACATTTATTTCACTAGCAAGCAATAACATGGAAACTCAGATGCAAGTGTGGCTGAGATATATATACTATGATTTCAAAGTGGTTTACAGTAGCAGTATCAGGAATGAGGAAAAACAGCTCTGATCTTGGTTTTCATCTTTTGGAATTTTATGAAATTTCCTTCATATTGAGGGAGGGTGCACCGTTTGTAAACCTTCCCTTGAATTCACAGGGAGGAACTACATTTACCACCTGGCCTAAAGCAGCCGGTGGGCACCATCTCACCCAGCTTTGGTTCCTCCCAAATGCCATGCCCATTGAGGGCTTCACTGACCCTTTATGCTCAGAGGGAACAGCAGGTGTGTGCCTGCTCAGCCTAGGACAGGAAAGGGATGGTGTAAGCACCATGTGTCCGTGAAGTTGACACATTTTCCTGGAAAATGTTGACTCCCCATGCTCTCATTATGATTGATGGCCACAGGGCTTTTTAATAAAATTATAGGTGATGAATTTAATTCAATTCAGAGAGGTCAAACGATCAGCCTTGACTTAAGATTCAAATAGTAAAGCACAGAGAACAAATGCACATCATCACCACCCATCCCAGCCTCGGTGGAAGTGAGCTGGGGCTTTGGCGCCATCTTACTCTAAACAAAGGGCAAGGAGCCCAGGAAGTCAGAATGTCAATGTCTCTGTCATCAGGTTGGGTAATTTTATTAGCTCTCTTGCAAATTTTATCAACCCGTGTTAGTACACACTACCCCGCGGCGCCACCAGACGCCCTACTTCCCTTAGCCTTGCCCATGAGGGGCATGCATCCTTTGGGACACAGTGTCATTTGTGGAAGTGAGAAGGGGGTGCTAGAATGAGGTAGGACTCACAATCTCCCAGGGTTATCTTTAAGTAGAAAGAGGTGTGTGTGTGTGTGTGTGTATGTGTGTGTGTGTGTGCGTGTGTGTGTGTGTGTGTGTGTGTGAAAGAGGAGAGAGAGAGGGACGCGATAGCGCGCGCGCGCGCGCGCGCGCGCGCGCGGTGCCAAAGAGACAATTTTAGCAATTTTAGAGGTGGCTGCCCCCCCTGAAAGCCTTTGTACAAGTCCATTACGTCCTCTTCTGCCACCTCGGCTTTGAGCATACACGCGAGGCATTCGCTGTGGAAAGCAGGAGGCGGACTCCAGTTCCCTCTCGGAGCACGGACTTGTAGTTTAGCCTTTGCCCCTTTATAAAATATATATCAGGAATAAAACGGCGGCCTATTAAAGGCCACGATCAGAACCTATAAAAATGTTGGGAGCGACTTCGAAATATTTCCAAACACTACTATTTTAATACACAACGGAGAGTTATTAAGCGGCTTCTTGGTGAAGCGAGCATGACTTCCGCAATCATCAAAAATTGATATGTACCGCTAGTAAAGTAATTATGCGCCATCCTGAGGATAAGGGAGCGGGCAATTGTTAATCCACTTGCACACCCGTTGACTTGCAGCATCAAGCTGCAAATAGCTTAATTAAGTCATACACGTGGACTATAACCATATTGCTCCGTTGCTTTATGCACACTATATCTCAATTTATTGGGACAATTAATGCGAAGCTCCACCTCGGGCGGGTACGCCATCCACCCTGTGCCCAAGTTCCTTTCGATTGATACTTGTGCAGAAAGCCAGAACCCATCCAGAAAGCCAAGGACAAGTGAGAATTAAGAGAGAAAGAGAAAGATGTCGGATGGGGGGTGGGGTGGGATTTGTGAGCAAACTTTGACCCACCGGATCTGTTGGAATGGGGGGGGGGGTCATAAAAGCGGAGGCAAAAACGAGGGCTTTGGACACACCATGATTCATCATGTCTGAGCTGGTCACTATAAGCAGGGGGAGTCCCCAATAGTTTTATTATAATTGTAAAGTACAAAGCAAAGCCTATTAGTCTTAAGAAATCTTCAGCCCAGAGGGGAAGGGGTCTGTTAGAACAGTTACTTAAATCCACCTGACCCCACAAACATCAATTGGCTACAAGCAGTTTGTTTGAGTTCCGACTACAGAAACCTTCGGGTTAAACCAAAGCACCATACCACTATGTACAAATGACCAAGACCCAAACTTCCGACAGGAAATTCCTCTTTCCCATTTCCTTTTTGGGAGGTGTAAAAATATTCAAGGTGAAGAGCCGCTGGAAATGCTGTCACGGGCTCTGGAAGGAGCCTTGGCGACAGCAAGGAGTGGACAGAGAGGGGGAGGCAACTTGACAGAGGGTCCAGCTGCCTCCAAAGGTGCGAAACTCTGAGAGCCCCGGTCTGAGGCGGACTTTACCCACCCATTGAGGTCGTGGGGAACTTGAACTCCTTATACCAGGATACCAGGCAGTGCCCTAATTTGAATCTGAGGAGTGAGATACCCAAAGGAGACAAACATTGATAGGAAGTCTAGTCCTCATGGGCCCCTCAGACCCGGTGGAGACCAGAAATCGACCTTTCCACACTCAAAACGTCACAAATAAATGGGGGACTCCAAAGCGGCCGTCAAAGGGCTTCTCATAGATGTGCCACTAAACGCTGGTTGAAGCAAGCTAGCCCCACATCTTGTGGGGTTTTAGCACGGTTGCCCCCAAAGATGGGGCCATTGACTTTGATAGCAGATTTCAGAGGTGTTATCTTGAATTCCCAGCTACTGCTATGCCTCCTTCCTCCAGGGTCCGGGAGCAACGGGGGCTGCGACTTGCATTCAGGGACCGCGCCCCTTTCCCCTGGCCCCCAAACTTTTGCAGGTCAGCTTTTAAGAAGGAAGATGTCTTCTCCCGGCATCCTCTGTGAAAAATAAAAATACGTGAGCGGGAAAACCGAGATGTGAACTTGGGGTGTGCTGGGCTGACCCTCTCAGTCTCCCTGGCATCTTTCTCCCGTTCTTTCCCTGGGTTGTTTTTCCTTCACTTCCAAAAGGTAGAAAAGCAGCATCTCGTCTTTTCCTTCTTTGGAGGCTTGTTTTCAGGGTCAGTGCGCCTTTAAGGGACCAGGGTTGAGGATCCTTCATGTCTTCCCCGAGATACCTGGGTTCTGCAACCTGCCCAGGAAAAGGAAAGGAGCGGCCAGGCACTCAGTGGAACTGGGCTGGCGCGAACGGGGAGAGCTGGTCCCATTCCTGAAGAGTCCAGATCTCTGCCAGCTCCAAGGATCCCAGACTGGACGCATCTGGATCTTCAGAGCCAAGACAGTGAGGACGTGGGTCTGGAGAATCACTTATTGTGAGCTTATGCTATGAGGTACTCTCAAGGGCAAAGCCTATGTCAGCATTTACAGCAAAAGACAAGAGCAGTAGTAACAACAACGCATCAGCTTAAGTATTTATCGAGCACTTTTTATGCCCGTTTTGTACTCACAGTCCTATTTCAAGCAAACGAACAAAAAACAAACAAACAAAAACCGCCACCATTTGAAACAGGTTCTATTTCTGTGCCCATTTTAGAGATGAGGAAACAGAGTTGTAGTTTGAAAGACAGTGTTCAGGGTCCCTCAGCCAGGAAATGACAGAGCCGGTATTTGGAGCAGATTGCCGTCAAAGGGCCCACTGTTCTTCCCGGGTTTGCCTCTGCCCCTTTGAGAAAGCTGGGGTAGTCAAGGTACTGTCTGCCCTTTCTTGGCGCGGCAGGCTCCCCGAAGTCGATACAACTCTAGTGTTAATCTTTGCTCCCCAGGATCCGGCCCTTTTCCCCACACAGGTCCCCAAATCCCCTGCAATCGGGGGGTTGGGGTGGTATCTTCCAGGTTTGGACGTGCGTTGGCGGGATCCAAATCTTCAATCCGTCTGAAATCCCGCCCCTTCCCCACACCCAGTTCTCCGGCTAGTAGTGCGTCAGTCAGGCTAGGGTGGAGACCATCCGGAGGACTTCCCGGAGGTGGTGGCCAAACTCGTTGACCCGACTAAATCTTTTCAGGGCCGATGTTAAGGAGTAGTAGCCTCAGTGGCTTCAGGCCCTTCCTTCTATCTGGAAAGGAAGAGCTCCAGGTGCTGTAATCGTTTATTACTCCTCCACCTCCCCACCCCCCACGCCCTATTTGTTTGTTTAACAAACATCTGACTCCAAGAATGCAGCTCAAGAAGGATGCACATTAATTTCACAGTTCCCACGGAACCTCTGTGGCCATACCAATCTGTGGCTCTCTGACCCCGAAGAATGTTACAGGGAACCCCTAAGAAATTTACCGAGAATACATTGCTCTGTGGGTTGGGAATGCAAGGGAGGGATCTACAAGGGTACAAGGCGGAGTAGTGAGCCAAACTCTTCTGATTTTCCGCGGTGGCAACGAGGTAGGGGTGGGGAGTGAGGTGGGGTGGGAGGAACATATTTGCACTTGTATTCCAAAGCTTTAGTTGTCCCGAGACGTCAAAGGTCGGTGGCATTTGAACCAAGAACCTGACGAAGAAGGCCCGCAATGAGCGGGGCCTACCGCCTTCACAGTTTGCTTTGCTCCGCGCTCAAAAGTTTAACTCTTTTATCAAAGGGGAAATTGAAAAGTGACTTCTGGAAATCCCAAGATGGGGTCTCACCAACAACTTCTGGGGTGGGGAGAAATGTGGGGGACCAAAAGGGAGGTGAAAAAAAGAGCGGGGAAATCAATTGGGGAAAGAAAAAAAAAATACACGCGGGATTAAATAAACTAAGAAGCTCAGCCGGCGAATTCTAGATCTGGGTTTTGAAACCAAGAGGGTCCCTCTACCTTTGGCCATCTGGCTGTTTTAAGCTCTGCCCCATGCTGTATGATTTTAGCTGAAAATCTCTTCCGTTGCAGCTTCTCTTTTATTGAATTCATCAAAAGCAAACTTTCCCTGAGTTTTTTTTTTTTTTTTTAAGACGGCTAAAATAATACGCCGACCACTGTGACATTCTCCGCGCCCAGGCCATTTTTCATAACGCCGCGGATCCGCTTTTGTGCCTCTGAGGCGACTAAACAGATGAATAACGAGCAAAGTCTCCCGAAAGTAAGCTAGCAGCTTTTCTCAGCTCTAAAAAAGTTAACTGAAATGAGAGGTGCATGTAAAAACCCACACCCAAAGATGGGGCCACACTTTTATTACTCTGAATGACAACGACGTCTTTTTAAAAGCAACTAACTCCCACACTCACACACGCGCGCGCGCGCGCGCGCGCACACACACACACACACACCAGCACACTTGCTCACACAAACTACACAAACTTTAAGCCTTGTGAAGCGTGTTTTGGAAATTTTGGTAAAGAAAGAAGGAAGGAAGATGTATTTGAGGCAGATTTCTAGCTGGCAAGAGGTGAGAAGGGTAAAACCCGGATTTATTTAGTTTTAGATTTTTTTTTGTTTTGGTATTTTTTGTTTGTTTTTTGTTTTGTTTTGTTTTGTTTTGTTTTTTTTGTTTTTTGGTTTTTTTTTTGTTTTTTTAGCCGCAGCTAGTTTGAAAGTTGGTTTCTGGCAAGAGGCAAGAAAAGGCTGCAGCACTAAAGGAAGAATCAAAGTGTTAAAGGACGCTCAAAATGTAGTATTGTGGCAGGTCGGGGTAAGTTCCTTTTTTTTATCCCCCCCTGTTTTCTCTTTGGTTTTGGAACACAGTAAAAATGCACTTCGAGTGGAGTTTTCCTGTTGTTTGTAGGGGAGAGAAAGTGTGGCCGCCTCCAGCGACTTTGCTCTGGTTTTGCGAGTGTTTTACAGGGAGGTGCTTTCTTCCCGAGCCCTGTCATCACAGTCCCAGAGGCCCGCGAGCCCTGAGTGCTGGGGTTTGGAGAGCCACGCTCCAGCCACAGAGGCAACAAGTCACGGACTCTGGCTCCGGGCAAGCGCCGCGCCGCTCCGCAGCTGGGCCAGTGGCTCGCCAGAATCTCAGGAATGAATATCGCACGTGTAAAAACTACTGGCTTGTGGACGCGCACAGCTGCGACCCTCGGGTTTATCAGGGGAAAAAACTCTTCCCTTAAATGGACGGTTTGGAAAAACCCAGCCATTGGTTCTCGCCAGATGATTATCGATGCAAAGTAAACCCTAGGGCTGGAGCGCGCGCGCGTTTGTTTAACCCTAAAAGTATTCCACTTAGGAGTTGCTCAAGTTGACATCCACTTGAAATCGTTTTGTATTTTTTCCTTCCAGGGGCTAGGAAAAGAACTAGGAGTGATCTGTGGGAGATGATGTAGACATATTAGTGTGGGAAGCCTATTTCCCCGGAAAGCAATGCCCTGTGTTCGCTGGACTGCAGGAAAGTGGCCCCAAAGAAACTCGAAAGGCGGTTCCGTGCGCGCGCATACGTTTCCACAGACGTGTGTTACGAATGCGTAGTTGTATACACTTCCCTGTCACTAACCTGAGGCTCTGGGATTCGGTTCAGTGGTATGAATACTGTTGATGGTGCGCTGTGTATTTCATGGCATGGATATATGGGCGCCTGCGCCGAATGGTCGTTCATTTAAGCCGCAAACAGCGACCTGCAAACGTCCACCGTGAGCCAGATTTTATTTATTATTAGTTCTTCCCTACTCAGAAACGTGGAATAAATACGTGCTGCGCCGATCCAGATGTTGGCAAATGCGACCTTGCCAGTTGTTTCTGAGAGAGCCGAGAGAGAGAAATTGACAAGGGAGTTGATGGTGGATCGGAGGCGATTTTGTTCATTAGCAGGCGCGACTTCTGCGCCTGGGTCTGGCGGGGCGAGCATATAAAATGCAACTTTTGCCCCATTGGTTCGCTAGGTGAATTAGCGCATACTGGGACTGAACAGTCCTTGACCTTTGCCTTTATGTTTGCGCAAATGTTTGCCTAAAACACAATCGGCCTTGACAAGGGAGCATGCTACCGTGTGACACCGCCTATTCACCAGATAGATGTTCCCTGCCACACACGACCCAGAGCAGCCTTTTAAATAGCTTAGGTATTTGTACAAACCGTATAAATTAATGTCGGATGATTGCTAGTTGCTAGTTAAATAGAAGACAATTTAGACGTGGGATACACATCCCTCTTTAGTCTTTTTCTTTTTTCTTTTTTCCTTTCTTTCCAAA
This sequence comes from Prionailurus bengalensis, assembly GCF_016509475.1. Lineage (NCBI taxonomy): Eukaryota > Metazoa > Chordata > Mammalia > Carnivora > Felidae > Prionailurus > Prionailurus bengalensis. The sequence continues at coordinate 117,464,242 of NC_057350.1, forward strand.
AAGTCGGTAAGATGACCAGGAAACACAGCTGGTACTGGAGGAAAGTTTATGTTTAGGGGGGAGGCAACAGATTCTTGGCCCATAAAATGGGCACAAGAATGCATTTCCCTTACGAATGACTTTTCCACAAAGATGGGGAGTGAATGAAACAAGAGAGAGGAGCAGTGGGGAAAACTGAGGGGCTGGTGCTCAGGACAATTAGTAATGGGGAGTTTTGGAAAATGAACCTGAAGATCCTGGAGGATGTATTGTTCCTGGAGGGGCCATGAGAGTCAAGAGGCTCTCAGGGCTCCGGGAACCCCGTGGGACGGGGCAAGTTTTCCCCATTCCTCAGCTTTATGGTTCTGAATATTTCCCCCAATAATAAAACTAAACACTTTGGCAGGAGGAGAAAACATCTTGTTAAAAAACTAAAATTGGTTTAAACCTTATTTTTAACCTGCACATTGTAGGTTTGAAATGATTTAGAGACCTTAGCTGCCTTTCCCTGAACTTTGACATCGGGAAAAAAATGAATTTCCCTTAGCTGTGGTTTCTAGCTGGGTTCAGAATTTTCCACATTCCTTTCATTACCAGCAAGATGGCAAAACCTCACTGGTTTCCAGGGCTTAATTTCTGGGGCAGATAAGATTGCAGAGACAGGGAGGACAAATTAAGAAAAACAGGGACATTTGCAGTATTCCTTTAGGGAGTGTCATTCCTTTGGGAGAGAGGAGCATTTACTTCCTTCGTTCCAAGAGGAAGCAGTGGACCAGGACAGCACCAACTCAAGCCACAGATTTGAACGTCTGAAAGCCATAGTGGTTTCTCCAAACATTGGCCAGGTTCTTTCAGGCTTCCTTTAACCATCTGCAGGTGGTGGGTCACCAGCTCTCCCTTGGAAGCCCTTTCTCTTGTTCTCTGGGCAGAATTTGCCTCCCTTCTGGTGGGCTACGGGTCAGAGCAGGGAGAAGTTTGTTAACAAAAAACAAAACAAAAACTCTGAATTTTGATGTTGCACAAAAGTAGCAGAAAGGCATAAACAACAGCACCAGAATGCAAGAGCGAAAAGATAAAACTTAAGAACAAGCACCTTGCAGAGAACTGTCATTTGGAGAGACTTCCAACAAGAGTAAACATAAGTGATCTAGAAAATAATTAAGGAGACTTCCTCTGTTTTTCAATAATTCCCTCCTAAGAATTTCTTAATTAACAGATCAGATTTGTTAGTTTACCCTCATTATTTAATTAATAATGTGTCAGATAGGAACCATTTCAAAAACAGTTCTGCAAGCTTGGCAGACAATGTGGATGGTAACCTATGTAGTTTGGCTTTAAGTTTAGAAATGCAGGCAACTGGATGTGCACAGAAATCATATTTCAGTTCTCAGAGGATATTTGCTCATTTTCTCAGACTTGTTATCTTCTTAACTATTTTTAAAGAATTGTTTCATTTAAAGATGAAATGACTCTGGGTGGTCGCTTCTCTCTCTCTCTGCCCTTCTCATCCAATCTTTTAAAGTATTTAGAAGTTAAAGATGTAGAAATGCACACTTTAGAGTTCTCTTCTCTGAGATCCTCTACAGTGACATGGAGAAAGCAAGGCAGTAATAGATTTCTAGCCTTTAGCAATATGTTCCTAGCTATCTTGTAGGTGTGCTTGTGGTAGATGACGTTTATTCAGGCTTATGGGTGAGTTGGGACCTCGAATTTTTAATCCATGATGATAGATATAAGCATCATAGGTTCAAACTAGTTGTAAAAATCAATTTGGGAGCTCAAGAAATTTCCAAATTTGTGTGGTTTGAAATGAATGTATATTTAATAAAACACATGAAGCTAGAAAAAAATCAACATCTTAGATAAAATATATTTCACATGTATCCTAGATGTCAACTATTCAGGTATTTAGTTCACATACTCATTTAGTTATTCAATTATAATGAATCAAATTGAAGATAAGAGATGATCAGTTTGATTAATTTATGATAGACATCTAGAAATTGTGCATATTTTGGGCCAGAGCTGATATACCATTAAATATTTATATTGTGAAATCTGTAGGTGGTTTTATCTAGCTGTGCTCAAGAGGACATATAGTAATTAATTGATGCCAATAAAGACGTAGCATATTGCCAAAACTATTCTTATTCAAGTGAGTATCACAACTTTTAATGGAGAAGAAAGGAGGAAATTTCTTTTATTATTGTCAGAAATAAGCTTTTACAGCAATGTTATTTCTCTTAGAGCAAAAAGAAATTTAATAGTAGTAAAGGTGTAAAAAAACCTTAGTTTATAAGTGTATTTGAAAAATTAAGGTAACTGATTTATTCTTATGAGTATTTGCGAAAAATCTCGGCTGAAAATCATTTGCATGTGAAATTAACATTCATTAAAGGTAAAATGTGTTACCTGACACAGAAACTGTAAATTCTTTTAGATGACTCTGTAGTATATGTTAACCTATATGTTAATAATTTTCTTACTGGCTTGATTATGAAATGCCATCTGCCAGGATCGGTGAAACTTTATATTTTACTCTGCCTTGAAATTAAGGTGAAGAAGTAAATTCAGGTTTCAGGTGCTGGAGAGAGCACCCCAGACCTCCCCCACCCATTCTCTCTCCTGAAAGGTAATTCTTTACCCCTAATTTATGTAGACACAGCTTATATTGTTTAAAAAATCCTCAACAGTTGTTTGCTATTAAATTCCATTCTCCTCTGCCTATGAAAAGTTACAGATGGCTTGTAAGCATGTGAATTTAATTATTAATTACCAAACTTGAGTTGGAATAGCTCAAATTTGTTCATATGAATGGCTAGGCCTTGCTAGAGTTGAGGTTCAAAGACCAGACATTCCCTAGTTGATGAGAAGTCGAGGCTTTCTTGGCATAGAGAAAGAAAGGGTCCTTCTTACCTCCATTTTGATTCACAATTTCTGATCAGATAAATAGTGCTCTGATTTCCAATGCCTATTGCCTCTGACATTAGGCCCTAATTACCTACTCCTGGCACAGACAATGGAGAATGTAGGGGATACTGAGCAGGGCTTGGGTTCCAGAGGGCTTTTGGAAGGGGCCAAGCCAAGCTTTACTCAGGAAGTGAGATTTAAGACCTGTTCCTATGGGCAGAGAAATTGTTCCTATAGATAGTCAGGTAAAAATTCTGGACTTTGAGAAGGGGTCCCCATCCTCTTTTTTGTAAAAGTTGTGAATTCAGAATTAAAGGAGGAGGGAGCTGTGAAGACATTAGAGGGGAGTGCAGGGCCCCTGGCAAGTGCCCACACCTGAGAGGTGTGGCAACCACGTTCTCACCAGACTTCCAGGAGTCCCTTAATGTGATAACATGGGGAGCCAAGCGCCAGTGTTAATCAGTCACTCGGAGATGCCGATTCCCATAGGGAGCGCCGGTGTGGCAGGTACTCAGAATGTTGGGAGGGCTGGGGTCTCATTCTCTGACTTATTTGAAAGCAGGCTGGTGTGGTAGCAAGGGGTCAGGAGTAAGGTTTCTTCGGCTCCTAACTCTGTCTCTTACACTGATCTGGTCACTACTCATTTGTATTCCCTGCCTTCCCATAGCGGCTTGCGAGACGGTCTGAGCAGGGTGCACCTTACCCACTCCACTCTCCCCATTGACCTTCTCCCACCTCCCCTGGTGCCTGACACCCTCTCACACGCCTTCAGCACTTTCCAAACCTTCTCCTCACACTTCTTCACAGTCCCGCCTAGCCCTTCCCCCCTCTCCCCTCCTTCCACTCCCACACAAATCCACAAGCCCTCAGATCTCCTCAACCCTCCTTAGTTCTCTTACTCTGCTCGGACCCCTTACCACCTCAGTCCTCTTCGGCCCACGCTCCCTTGTATCCCGTGCACCCTCTCACAGCCCTGTGACATCTCTGTCCCCACCCACATCCTTTCACATCAGCCACTCTCTCCTCATCCTCCACACTCTGCACTTGCCCATGGCATCCCCCCACTTTTTATGCCCACCATATTCACATCTCCCACAGCCCTCACACTCAGACTCCTACTTTCACCCATGCACACAAGTCACCCCTTCAAACTGCCTTTTTTTTTTTTTTTTTTTTTTTTTTTTGTCCAGTGGTATTTGAGCTCCTCTCTCTGTTTTGGAGATCCTAACCTCCAGCCTCTTCCCTTCAGACCCCTCCTCCCTTCACTGCTTCCTTCTATACATGAGGGTCAGCATCTCTATATCCCCCATCTGGACTTCTCTCTGAGGGAGGGATCATGGATGGCTGCCCCCGCCTTCACCTTTCTCACCCCTAAGGGCTCAGCCACCTGGGGCTGGCAACTGGAGAAGTTGCTCCCCAGGGCCCTGAGCTGGGTCTGCAGGAGATCAGAACCAGAACCTCTGATCTGACGTCTCTGTTCTCAGCCCTCAGCTTCAGACAGCTTTTCCTTGACTCTCCTTCCAGTTTGTCTCCAGACTTCAGGAACACAAACTCATAAGCGTAAAATTTCCATCAGTGGGGTGGGTGGTAGGTTCTTTAACCTGGCAGTTTTTCAACTTGATCAAGCCTCAGAATCACCTAGAGTCTGTTAGTAAAACAAAAAACAACCGTAGATTGCAGATTGCGGGGGCCCACCCCCAGAGTTTCTGATTCAGTAGGCTTGAGGTAAGACCAGAGCATTTGCATTTCTAACAAGTTTCTAGGTGATGCTGAGGCTGCTGCTCTGGGACCATATTTTGAGGGAATGTAAATGACATCTCAGCAGAATGAAGTGATCTTATTGTATAGTTATAAGACAGAGGGAGGTCCAAAGAACATAGAAGTTCAAGAGGGGAGTGATGCTGGCTGGATGGGAATGGTGCAGCCCAAATTTTCCCAGCCAGAAGACACTGTGGAAGTGTGGACTTATTCTGATGAATGTTTAGTTTCTCAGAAAATGACCAAATTATCTTCATGGTTAGGGTTCCTTCCATGAGCAGAAGGGAAAAAAAAGAAGTTGTGTCCAGGACATGTCTTTTCCAAAGACTTCACTGGCCATTTTCAAGGAAGCTACTAGTGATTAGAATTGGGAGTAATTGAGTCTTGGGTCACTGAAAGTGCTAGTCTCTCTGGGGTAGATTTATTGTTTATGAATTGTGTGTGTGAGTATGTGTGTGTCTGTGTTAGAGGGTTTGCTGACTACCTTTGTGGTCAGGCTTCCTTCTAAATGGACAAGAAGAGGGCTCAGGACTTACAAAAACACCTTTTCTACCTGGGTAGGGGTTCCCCTGGTTACTTCCTTTTTCCCTCTCCCATCTGCTTGTAAAGCCTTCACAGATTTCTCCCTTCAGTCCTTCTTGAGGGCTGGAAAGTGGTCCAGAAACTTTTGGCCAATTCATATTCTGCCTTTTCTATTATCTAGGAAATGGTTTTCTTAATTAATTTGGAACTGCAAAGATATGTGTATAAAGGAGGAAAAACATAAACCAGAAAAAATCTAAATCCTTTAAATGTATCTTGTGTATTTCTATGTGATATGCTTAACCAGTTAGAGAACACATACCGTAATCAGTCATGATACTGAACAGCAGTTTATTTTGTATTTGAGTTTACATAACAGTATGAATCCTAAATCCTAGTCACTTGGGCCAAGAATGTCTATACATTTGTCTCCCAGCTGGTTTTGCCAACAGTTTTCAATCCCATTTTCTCTAGGTTTAATGACCAAGGCAGAAATTTCTAGTCTGATTTCTAAGAATTGGATCTAGGGATTAGAGCTTTGAGATCTTAGCCAGAGTGTGCACAATACTTTCACGTTTACGAATTCTTAGCAACAGTCCAATACCCCAACTTTCCCTCTCTTCTCTCCTCACATTACAAATAATTATGCTGTTCTAATATGCATTAGAAAAAACATAACTGCATTAGCATGTTTCTCTTATTATCTTGCTATTAAAAATAGACTTAAAAAGCCAAAATTTGGTTAATTCATAGCTTTTCTCCTGGTTTAAAAATTTTTTAATTTTGTCAAATGTCCATTTGATAGTACGTTTTCTGTTTTTTTCCTAGCCAAAAAATTACAGACATTGCTAAAATGTTCCAAGAGATCATCAGCATACTAGCTGCTTGAGAAGTGTTAGGACAGACATCACACTGACCAAACAATCCAGTTGTCAGATTTTAACACTTTCAAGTTGGTCCCAATTTCCTTTCTCCCACTTTATGATCTCTAGATTATTCTCTTCTTCAAGTTGGAGTTTTACCCAATTTTATTTCAAATAGGAGCTTTATAATATGGGAAAGCCAGAGGTTGCCAAAGGAATTGGATGTTGAATCTAAACTGAGTATATTTTTGAAGTATATAAAATCCACATATTAACTTGAAATTGAGATAATGCAGTGTGAGTCTCTTTATGTTTTCTGCTATCAAAATAGAAGCTTCAGTGGGACAAAACCAATCTATAAACCTGTTGTCTGCATGTTAGACCCTGATGTAACCAGTTCAATTAATATTGCTACTATATTTAAGTTGTGAGTGATGAATATATTATCTAAGTAAATGCTCCAAGTATCTCAAGGTTGATGATTTTACAATGGTCTTGGTTTTGGGAAAATGGTCCACATACGTTTTGTCTCATAGATGGTCTTACCAGAAATAATTGTGGCAAATGACATCTAACCATAATGATAATATTAATGTTACTCTCACTCTGGAAAAAAACAACCCTGAATTTCGTCTGTTTACAGGTGGTTTGGCGTTTCCCCCAACCATCTAATCATCCTTTATGGAAAAATATGGTATTGGGTCTTTTTTTTTTTTATTGAGGCATAATTGACACATATTAGTTTCAGAGGTACAACACAATGATTTGATATTTGTATATGCTGTGAGATGATCACTGCAATAAGTCTAGTTACCATCTGTCACCATACAAAGATACACAAATGTTTTTTTCTTGTAATGAGAACTTTTAAGATTTACTCTTAGCGAATCACAAATATGGAATGCAATATTGTTGGTTGTTTCTTGGTTGGTATGGTCTCACCACTCCCTCCCTTCGGGTAAACCCCCACTCCCGCCCCCTAGTGGAGGGTTTGGCAGTGCACCAGCAGCTAGGACAACCAGCAATTATTTATTGATCACCTGCTGCGTGCCAAGCACTGTGGAGGAAGCCGAAGCGTGTCCAGATTTGGGCACAGTCCAATGCTACAAAGGGCTTTGTAAGATGATTTAAGACTGAACAGATATTGTAGCCTCAAGTCCTTGTGGGCTCCTTACCTGGGGGCCCCTTCAGAACCCTGACCTCACTCATGTTGCACTTGGAGCCTGACTGGAGGCATCTCGGGCCACCAGAAGCTCCTACAGCCAATTTTGGATGGAGAAGCTGGCTACTCCTTGGCAGGCCTGGTTATAATTTGCGTCCTCTTGTATAGAGCTGTCCAGTTTGACCTGTAGTTGCAACCAGTCTTGGATCAGCATTGTCAGACCTGGGTTCCACCACATTCTGTTTGAAGAGTCCCATTTTGTGCAGTGGCAGCCACAACAAAACCCAACTTTCCTCTGTGACTTTGTTCTTTTGATTTTTAATAGATCAAAGACATGGAGGGAGGAAGGAAAAGCAGGGGAGGGGGGAAAGGGGGTAGGGATTGTTGTCGTGTCAAGATACAGCGCCCATTTGAGGCCACTAGCCCCATTAGAAGGGAAAAGTGCACGGAAAAGGGCGAGAAACCTGCACTTGGCGCGGCATTGTTTGGGGGATTCGAGCTGCGGCCGCCCCAGCCTCCGCCATACAGTACAGTCTCCATGGCAACGCAACCTGCTGCTGCCACCGCCAAAGTTGAAGGCGCTTGAAAGGGCTTGAAGAGACCAGAATCACAACCCTATTTCGGTTCCCCGAGAACAACGGGGAGAAAATGAAGCAGAGAAAGAAAAGAGGAAGAAAGGAAGGAGAGGAGAAGGGAGGGAGAGGGAGGCGATGGGAGGGAGAGGGGGAGGGAGGAGAGAGAGAGAGACGGAGAGGGAAAGGAGGAGAATGAGAATGAATATGAATGAATATGAATGAATGAGAGAGGGAGGGAAAGAGAAGAGAGAATATAGAGGGAGGGAGGGCTTGAGGGGGAAGGCCTAGAAAAACCCCACCCCAGGCCCATGAATGCTGGCATTGTCCCCTCTTTTCTGAATCTGATTTACCATATCATAACCCCCAGGAAGAAGAAAACATCAATATCCCGAAGGAATGGAGATGTTTCTATGGAAAACCTAGGAATTTTAGTCCATAACAGATCTGGTATAAAAAAAATCAAAGAGATCAAAGGCAGAGCTCCCCGGAGCATAGATGCGTCTCTGAATTAAAGATGGACGATGCAGACTACAAAGTACTTTTTCTTCTTTATTCAGTCCTCTGTTTCCATTTCAAGGGGAGGCGCTGGCTTCGTCATATCTGAACTAGACCATCATTTTGAACAATGTTATAAAGGGAAATAAAAAGATGAGTTGGGGGCACTAGGAACCCTGCCCCAGCCGGGTTTCCAGGTATCTTCTCCAGCAAGTATCCCAGTAGGCGTTAGCTCAGCCCTCCTCAGAGAAGGAGCTCCTGGAAAAACCCACCTCACCCTCAATCCTACAGGGGCACTTAGGAAAAAAGAAGTCTGCTGAAATCAGGGGAAGTCTGTTGAAATCAGTGGTATTAGGCTGGCTCAAGAAATTAAGCTCAGGACATTATCCAAAGAAAAGCGTGGCAGTTTTGGTATAGGGAGGAGACAGCAATGTCTTTAGGGCTAGATATAGACTGGGGTGGGATATAGGGCACCCTGGATTGGCAGATCTTGGGGCAGCCCCCACAGCTGTCTTTGCAGATGTGGGTTCCTGGAAGTTCTTCCCAGACAGTGGCCCCCAAAGGGGAAGACATTGGGAGGGGAGGCCAGTTAAGTGAGGCGTTCTCTTGCCTGCTGGCCTCTCAATTTTCACACCTAAGAAGCAAATTCTAAATGCTTTTTAGGTTCTTCTGGCAGGAAAGACCAGCTGACTGCCACTTTTCTTTTTAAACCTAAGGCAAGTTGAGAAGTCAGGGATCGTGATTGCTGGGTGTATGTATCAGTAGAAGATCATGGAAAGGAGTGGGCCAGCAGCAGTCCTAGATGAATGTCTTCTCCATGTGCACAAAGAGAATTCTCTGCCTTGGCAGGCAACGTGTTGTATGTGTCCATGTTGGTGTGGGCAGGCTTTGGGAAGGGCTGTTCCCATCTGCAGAGTGGCTACTTCTGGACATCGAGGCTGGAAAACTAAACCAGTAAATTTTTAAAAGCCAGAGACTCTCTGCTTTCCCCGGAAAGAAGCCAAGAGAGTTAGGAGGTCTGGACATGTGTGGGGAGCCAACCCTCCAGAGGCCTCAGCCCTTTGCCCCAGGAGTCTCTCCTTCAGTTTCTCCAAAGCTAAAGCCAGCACATGAACATTAGAGAAGTCAATTAAGTTGTTTGCAAACACAAGCGGGCCAGCGAGGACCACGGAGGGGTGAAAGCCGGTTCCCAGGGTGGGATCGGCATCTGTACGGGCCTCCAGCGGACCTGGGGTCAGGCCCGACACTAAGTAAACAGCGCCTCGGCTGAGGGTCTCCTTTGTGACAGCCGCAAATGTCCAGCTGCCCATTGTCTGGCCAGGGCTGGAGACTCCATTGCTGCCCGTGCGCCAACCCCGTGCACATAGACAGACCAGGGCAGGCTGCACACATCCCGACCAGGGCCCCAGGCCACCAGGCTTTTTCCTCTGTCTTCCCTTCAGCAGCCTGGCCTCTGCAGGCATTTTGTTTTTTTCCCTCCTTAACAGCAGAGATGCAAAAAAGCCCAGAATCTGGGGAAGGGTGGGAAGGATGGGGATGGGAAGAACATCATCACAGAACAAAAGAATAGGAGGTTGGAAATCCCAAAATTGAAATCAAGAGTGATCTTGTTAAACAGGAATTCTTTGTCTATCCCAAGTCATCTATCTTGGAGAAATTGGTGTGTCTGATAGAGAAGATGGGTAACCGGGGACAGGGCAGTAAAAATTCCTGAGCTGGGGTGGGGGGGTCTGTAGGGGGTGGTCTTGAGTCATGATGGCTCACTCAGGGGCCCTGACAGAAATGCCCCAAGGGTTCAGCCACCTGGGTGGCTCCTTGTGACTGAGTTTCTCCTAAGGATGAAACTCTAAATTCCAACACCCTCCCTCTCCCTCAGTGCCACCCCTCACCCCAGCACTAGGGAGATGTAATGGGGGATGAGGGGTCACTGAGTTTTTTAGACTAGTTTTGTTGGACTCAGTCTCTCCGAGAAGTACCCTGTGACTTCAAGCTGTTCTGCCGCGTGAGAGCTCACCGGGATGAAATGACTTCACCCCTGCAGCCCCAAAGCTGCATGATGTGTACAGGCCGAGGGGAAATTCGCAAAGCAACTAGCAGATGAAGAAGTAACAGGAGTGACCCCTGAGATGAGGCCTTCTGAGGCTTCCAGACCCATCTCCACCCAAACAAACTCTTCAGAGCAATGTGAGGGACACATTTCCCTGAATTATGGCCTGAGCAGCCAAGTCCAAGACTTGTCCAGCCGCCTCCAGTCTGTCTTTCAGGCCCTCACTGAGTCCAATGTCAACAGAGTGGTTCAGATCCTCAGAGAGCCAAGCTTGAGCAGCCTCAAAGCAGAGCCCTGCCCAAGTTCAGAGCTGTGGCTAATGGTACTTGCCAAACAGCCACTTGCCTCCTAGTACTGGGAAAGAAAAAAAAAAAAGTTGTTCTGCTCTTGGTGCTAATTCCCTCATTATCCTCATTCTCTAGTAGAGAAAAAAAAAAAATCTTAAATTCCATTTTGATTAACAACTGCCTGCCAGACATTGGAGAAAAGACCTTTTATCTGGTTTAACTGGCTTGTCTCTTATTCCCTTGACTTCTTGAAATCCTAAATTTAGAAAGTTGGAGGTACAACTCCTAACAAAATTTTAAAATGCAGTTAGGATGTTGCTGCTGAAAAAAATCCTAGAGCCTGACTGAATGAAAAGCCTTTGACTCAGACTCCAGGGTTTCAGAGGACTCTGGTTTCTGCCACCTCTCCATCAATGGTTAAGAAGTTGGATTGTTAATTTTTTTTTTTTTTTAATGGCCGAGAGAATAGCTGAAGGTTAATTAAATGACCGCCAAAGTCCTGAGTAGCAGAAGCTCCGAAATTCCTGATGTACAAATGGGAGAGAAATCGTTGAGGTCCTAGCTCATCTAAGGTTAATTGTCAAAATTGAATGAACAGGAAGAATGGAGGAGTTTGAAGCATTCTGACGTAGGCTCTGGTCCTGTGCTTGTGTGTGTCATTTGCTGTGGGGTGCGGTGGTGGGGACCTCAAACCAACCATCAGATTCCAGGAAGTCTGTCTCCTGGTTTCCTTCACCAGAAACACTGAAGGAATTCAAAGGAAACTTTTGAATGAGCGTCTGGTTCTGGCCCCCTGGGAATGGGATGTGACAAGCGAGCTTTTTTTTTTTTTTTTCTTTTATGTTTGTTTGTTTTGTTTTTTTGTTTTTGTTAGTGCAGATTCCCGCGGGCAGATTACATGGCGACCACGAGCCTGCCAATACGGTCAGGAGTGTAGAAGTCTTTTCAGCCGCTATTTTTCTAGAACATTTATCTGCAGATTGCGGGGGCTTGTTTTTGTTTTGTTTTTATTTGGTGAGACATTTGCCGAGGACAAATCCGATGGCAAATCGTTCCTCAGGCGGTTGTCCAAATGCCTCAAATAGCTGGCGCTCGGGGGCGCGCGTGGCAGAAGAAACTGGAAGCCGCGCCAAGCGGCTCAGCCTCAACTTTGCAAACGCTGCGGTTTTCCTCCGGGTTGGACGCGAGCCTGCCCTGCTCCTGGGGGCTCCCCTAGGAGTCGGAGAGCACGTGGGAAAATATTGGGTAAATTTGCCACATCCCCAACGAATAAACAGGGTAATTAAAATGACGCAGATGCTGGTGTTGGATTTCTCGGTTTCTATGATCATTAAAGGCAGCGACTTAAAAAAAAAACTTAATTAAGACTAATGATGGAGCTTTTCTTCTCGTGAATAGATGGCGGGTTAAACCAATTAGACACATTCATCAAATTCTTTCCACGAAGTTTTTATAGACATTTATGTTATGTTCTCAGCACAGCGCAGAAAGTCGCATACTCACCGTCGCCCAGCGCAGGTCAGATGTGGGAGGCGCCCGGACCCGAGTTAAGGAAAAGCACTCCCTCCATCGCATCGCGGAAGGCTGATTGCGTGGGGACCTGAGAGTTCACGCTTGGAGTTTTCTAGTGTGGCACCAGTCCCTTTCCCGCCCAACTTCTTTCCCAAACAGTCGCTCAAAATTAACGCATTTTCCGTTAAGTCCCTCCCAGTGGCCAAGATCTCTGGGTGTGGGCGCGTTTGGCAAAATATAACTCTTCCTGGCATGAGATAGCACCTAAGAAAGGCCAGAAGTAAGAACCCTGAGAATGGAAATCGAATAATAGAAAAATAATATTAGTTCTCCTTTTGCACTTTCCCCAGAATCTCCTGCGGGAGGCTAGGAGAGACGTGTTTCCAAGGGGCCCAGATCTGCACGGGGTGGGCGGGGGAGGGGAGAGAGGCGCAGAGAGAGGGAAGTGTGGAGGACTCCCCCAATAACCTAACTCCAACAGTTCTGCCCGCCTTGGTGCCACATGATCGTCCTGAGCACATGTAAGACTTAAATTTCCTTGATTTCCTGGGAGCTCGGGACTCTCTCCGGAGAGCTGTTGAAGTTCAACTTCTACGGAGTTTTCCGTAGCCTGAGCTGCTCTGGCCTCCTCGGAATAGGAGTTCCGTCTGTTGGCTGGGACCCTGCACGTCTGCTGTTTGAACAAGGACTTCTTTCCATTACCTTGGGAGTTGATAGGTAGTGCTTGAGCCCTTGGGGAAGAAAGAGAAACGATTTTGGGTGCTAGGTTCCTGCTTACGGCAGCCACAGGCTTTTCAACCACAGGTAAAAGGGAGTGGAATGCGGCTCAAAGCAGATTCTAGTATCCATTGTGCTTCGTTCAACACATGTCCATAGGTGTAACGTAACTACACACGCGCAAACACACACACACACTCGCATTACACATAGATATATCTGTATTTCTCCCACCTGGTAGGTACCACTGTATTTGACGAATATGGACATATGCTTTCATTTTATTTTCATACATCACAGGACTAATTGATATGCATAGTTGTATTAGGTGGTATATGTTTTATATTAGGATATATATGTAGATATGGTGATAAATATGTTAGATGTGTATTGACATTTTGGAATTGCATATTAAGGGACGACAGTAAAATAGCGTTTAAGGACCAATATTATCTAAACGGAAGCATATTATTATATATTAGGTTGTATATACGAGGCTGGGGATATATATGTTATTTATTTTAGATTGCATATTTACAATTTTGGGCAATGCAGAGTGGAATCTTTCGAGCTCTAGCAGGAACCAACGCTGGCTGGCCGAGAAAAAAAAAATAAGCGCCTTCTTTTTACTAGCGCCATTTCTAACCTCTGCTCTTGATCAGTACTTCTGTGTCCTATCCTTTATCTTGATGTAAATAAGGAAATAATAATATGTAAACAAAACACTCCAGCCTTATCCCTGCCTGGCCAAGCGTGCCCCATTCGCCTCAAAGCTAGTTTCTTTGGGCGAGGGGGTTGAGTTTGGTTCATCGTAGGGAACTTTCCCCACGCGTGGCGACCTTCCAGGGTCAAACTGAGTCAGCGGAGGTTCTGAGACCCAGGGCAAGGAGATCGAGAAAAAGGCACGACTCAGCCCTAGTTGAATGGGAAGAACAAATTTCAGGGTGAGAGCCAGCCTTTGGAGTGTTAGGCATGTGAGCACAGTTCCTAGGTGGAGTTTTTTAGAGCCAGCTGTTGTTGAATGCGAGACTGTGACACCAGGTTGCGGGTGAGGAGGGGAGCAGGGGAGAGGAAAGTTTGAAAAGCTTCGATTTGCAAGAGGACAAACTTTTTGAACTCTCCATGCAGATGGTGCAAATCCTCCTGTAATCATTTTTCAGCCCATCCGGAAGCTGCTCTCTAAGCGAAGCCCCAAAGTAAATAAACACCCCCCTCCCTTCTCAAAGTCATGTCTTTAAAGCTACCACCGTCGGCTTAATTACGCTTGAATTATGCAAGGAGCTCCGCAGAGGATGGAACTTTAGACAAATAATTGCGCCATTGTGCGCGGCGGCCGCCCCGCGCGGTCTCTCTCCAGTTTTCATCACTCCGCGCTCGAAAGGCGGCGGGGCTCGCAGCCCCCTGAATCCGCAGCCGGGGGCCAAGCCAGAGACTCTTGCCTAATTAACCTACTTCTCCACCCGGTGGATGTCAAGATTTTAGAAAAAAGGTTGGGGTAGGGAAAAAGAGGGGCAACCAGGGTTTCCCCCTCCCCCCACCTCCCTGGAGACGAAGCAAAGTTACTTGGCCAAGTTTTGTTGATTCCTTGAAAGCCTTTGCGCTTAAGGCAAAAGACTTGAGATGTCCAGGGAATTAATTGAAAAAAAGCTTTTGGGACTATTGGGGGAGCCGTGAAGAGATGGAAGGTTTTGGAAAATGAACGCCTTCTGTGTTTCAGTAGTGATTCAGTAAATCACTGCCCTCAGAAAAGGCTCTCACAATTGGAGAATAAATGGGGAAAATGTGAACATCCCCATACTCGCTAGATGAATACTTAATTTTCTAAATGAGCATTCAATTAATCTGTGATATAATTTCCCGAGTAGCAAAAAATTAGGGATTTTAACTCAGAAAGAGTATACTCTCCTAAAAGCTCGGTGAGGATTACTCGGCTGAGCAGGAAGCTTCAGTTATGATATTCTACTTATCAATTTCCCATTAACTCTAATTTGGCTAGAACTGCAATTGTATTTTCAGGATGAGGAGTCTCCTATGTGGATCATGTTCTCAAAAAAAGAAATCTGTCTGTGTTGACCTCCAGACCTCATGAGTTCATATGGAAACTCTACTAAGTTGATTGAATAACACATTATTTAGCTTATCAAGTCTTCTTAAATACTTAGTGACATTCACAATATACTAGATTTCTATGAAGGTAATTTTGGAAGAAGGTATACAGACTTTGAAATTTACAGAAGCTGAGGGCTGAATAAGCATTAGAACAGAAAACTAAGAGTCATTGTAGATTGTTAGAAAGATTCTCTTTTAATAAATATAGATGCTTTGCTATTCAATTAGTCCATCCCCTCCAGCTTTAGAAACTCCGCAGGACTCTAGCGAAAGGTGTATGCAAACATTTTCCCAAAGGGCTTATGTATATTTATTTATTCATGGAGCCCAAGGCAACCGGAGTTTTATAAGCAGGGAAGCGATAGGATGAGGGGCTGGAGGAGGTAAAATGCTTCTGAAGTGAGTTCCTGAGAAGCAAGTTCCTGAATGGTGTTCTTTCTTTAGGAAAGTTATTTATCAGCACATAAATGTTTCAGCGAAAATTGAGAAGATGCCTTTAGTTGATGGGTTATGAATCCCACAATTAACTGTACTCTGCCTTTTTCAGTAACCATGTTACTATACACAAACACAGATACATGCCTGTGTATGCACAGACATAAAGACAAACAAAAAAAATACCCAGAAAGATGAGTCATAAATACAGACATCAGAACAGAAGGTGGTGGGGGCAGAGTCAGAGTGGGCAAAATAGAATTAGAGGAGATACGGGCTGTATAGATTATCAGCTGAGTCTGTGACTTTAGAAAGTGCTAATTTGTGAAATTCCACCTGGCCGAAGGCACAGACATCCTTGGGTGGGCCCCTCCCCCAGCCCCCACAAGGTACCCAGGAAGTGAGCACAAGACTTTATAATTAATACGAGCTTTCTCTCTAGAGTAAGAATATGGTTCTCATCTCACATTTCCTGAACACTTAGGATTTTAGAAGACTTGGCAGGAGCTGTTTATTTTGAGTGTATAGAATTAAATATTTGCATTGAGTGGCCATTACTCTTCCTCAACTTCTTTGTATACAGTTTCCTGTTTGCCTCAAACTCCTTTAAATTTTTATGAGAAATCTCTGATAAGCTACATAAACCCTGAAGCTTTTATACCCCACTTCTTGATCATCACTTAAGAACTAAGATACGTTCATCTCAAATAAATGATCTAATTCCTAGAATTATACAATGATTTAAATATTTTTTTCTATTGCCGTTAGTTGAATACCTCTGAATTTCCCTCTCCACAACTCTGGTTTAATATAAGCTAATTTTTAGTTACTTATAAATATATTTGTAGAATAGTTCTTTGACTAGAAGTTATTATTATTCTCAATGTTAGTTGTGAAGCTGTTTTCTGAACACTATAAATATCTGTAGCCCCTAAAATTTCACAAAGTTCTGGCCCACAATTACAGTCAGAGACTCAGGGTCATATTGTTCTTGTCATATATTCAAGCAAGTGAGTAAAACCATTATTTGGTTGTTAATAGAGATGATATTCAATAATTAAAATATCCATTAGATCTATTTTTTCCTATCTCTTGAAAAATATTTTCTTGAAATGACCCAATATACCTTTTCTTCTAGCTTAGATATCTTCTCTCTCCTATGAAGATTTCAAGGCAAAATCATAGCATAGCCATTGGAGTGGAAGATGATAGGGAAAATAAAGTTTCCTAAATATGCATGGAGTTTCATCTGTGATTGGTCAGATTGTAAGAACGTGCACATAATCATTTAAGCTTATTGGTGGACCAAGAAAATATTTCAGTTAAGTTTTAGTATCTGGTATGCTTGGGAGTAAGGATGGGAATTAATTTAATTTCTTTCCCAACAGAAAATTTTCTCTGTAATATTTGTGTTTTTCAATATCAACAAACCTTATATTGAAAACATGGTTAATCGACTTAATCGACTAAGGTGCAAGAATATAGATTATATCATGAAGTATGTGAATTAAATTAAGATAATTATTCAACTAGTCAATATATATTTTAAAATATTAGCTTTATATATGTATCTGTATATTTATACACACACATATGTATACACCCACATATACAGATTGATACAAATTTGTAAAAGTTTAAGATGCTTTAAAAATATTGTTCATTTATACAAGAATAAAGATACCTATAATTAGATATTCTTTAAAAACTTGTTTTTAGCCAAAGTAACAAATGATAAAATCAACTGTTTTCTAAAGAGTAAGATTGATATAATATGCCATCTTCTCTAATGATCATGTTCTACTTCAAATTTTAGATATTCTGCCATCTTATTAAATAAGCTTCTGCAAGAGAGCTTTAGTTTAGATATTGGTTGAGTCACACGTTTAATATGTTGGCATTTATTAAAAAACATAATATTACATAGCAGCTGCCTAAGAATAGTTTTTATATGCATATGTGTTTGTAAGTGTGGAAAACATTCACAATTACATCTTTATAGCAAGTTCTTAAATCAACTCATTATATCTTTAAAACAGCATGATTTTTGGTATAACACAACTATGAAATAAAAAAATAGAAAAGTAGTTTATTCATATTGGCTGCAGTGGTATTTACTTCACATTGGACACATTATATTTTGGAGTTGGAGCTGATATCCCAGAAGGTTGTGCCAACCTGCATGGAAATGCTCTGCTGAAAAACCAAGGGTGTAGCCCGCCTGACTGCATTCCTGGTAGCAGGGAGACTTTCATTAGCTGCCCATTTTATTTTTTATTTTTTATTTTTTTAATATGAAATTTATTGTCAAATTGGTTTCCATACAACATCCAGTGCTCATCCCAACAGGTGCCCTCCTCAATGCCCATCACCCATCCTCCCCTCTCTCCCACCGCCCCCCATCAACCCTCAGTTTATTCTGTTTGCCCGTTTGTTTTTAAAGTGGAGATTTGACTTGGTCATATGAACTTGATGGGCTGTACGTGCTTTGTATGTAGTCTCTGAAAGAACACTCGGGCCCTTTTAGTTCTAAAAGAGCAAATATATTCCTAATTTTCTATAATGTTGAGAGGTAAAAAACAGAACAAAACAAAAACAAAACATGGTGATTTCATATATGGAATTCTTTTTTTTCCTTTATTTTTAAAAAATTATTTCTTTATTTTTAAAGATTCAGGTAAACAATATGATTCAACAATTGTATACATTACTCCGTGCTCATCACAAGTGTACTCTTAATCCCCATCACCTGTTTCACCCGTCCCCTCCAGCTCCCCTTTGGCAATCACAAGTTTGTTCTTTATATTTAAGAGTCTATTTTTTGGGTTATCTCTTTTTTTCTTCATTTGTTTTGTTTGTTAAATTCCACACCAAACATGGAATTATTCTGACAAGCTTTGTTCGTATGAGTGTGTGTGTGTGTGTGTGTGTGTGTGTGTGTATAAACATATATGAACAAATCTGTTATACACACATACATACACACACTCAAAAGAATGTTTTTACATTCCCAGAGAGAATCACAGTTGGAGAATTAGTCATTTTCATGGTTTTATCCTTTTTGTATTGAAATAAGCATTTAGAGACCTTTTATAAAACTAACATTGCCTGAAAGAATTTGAAGGGATACCTCTACCTTTAGGGATATAGTGGGAGAAAGGTAAGCATGAAACCTGTCTAAAACAAAATATGAAAGTCTAGAGGATTTTTTATCATTTTCATCATTTAGACAACTTTGGGTGTAGAATATAGTATTAGAGAGGCTTATCTTTGGTGGAGATTCAAGTATCACTTACACTGAATCCTTCATTTTACAGATGAAAAAAAAATGAGGCTTATGGAAAAGAACTGATTCCAAAGAACATAGTCTGGGACCAGACTTAGGTCTTCTGCTCTTCATCCAGCTTCTATTAATGGGAATGGGCGCATTACAGAGATTATAATTGTTTTGAAAGGCAAATCTGTGCTTCTCACGACGTTGTGGTACCTGTGCATGCTCTGGAACAAAAAGCTCTCGAAACTTTCACTGAAAACAAAGAAATTAAAGTTCTGGGGGTGGATTGCATTTCTTAAGGATGGCGAGACCAAATCACTCGCTAGAAACCTATTCTGAAAAACTTGGAAAAACAGTGCAGTAGGTATGGCATGGGAATATCTTATTTTAGTGGACTCTTATTGGAGAGAAAAGGGGGCCCTCAGTCCTTGGTCCATTGAAACTTGTGTTTCAAGGCTGAAATAAGTGCTGTAATATAGACGTATACTTTTATGAAACACTTTTAGAAGCTATAACAACCAAGATTAGTGCCAGAATATGTGTGTGGATAGGACTTGCACAAGAACAGCATAAACAGGAGGTAGAAATCTGAAAAAAAAAAAAGCAATTTAGAATAGAATAAATCATCCAAATACTATCTGCTTAGTAGTATATAACTTAAAATATATGCTTTATTATTACTTTATTTTTCTGTGTATCATTTAGGGAGCACAGTGCTCTTTAGTCGTCTAGAAAAGCTATGTTGATTACCTTGCATTTTATTTTAACTCATTTTGTAATAATGGGACAAATTAGTAAAATTTTGCCTTTAAAAATGATACATGGGGGGGCACCTGGGTGGCTCAGTCAGTTAAGTGTCTGACTCTTGATTTTGGCTTAGGTCATGATCTTGCAGTTTGTGGGTTCCAGCCCAGTGTTGGGCTCTGAGCTGACAGTGCAGAGCCTGTTTGGGATTCTCCCTCCCTCCCTCTCTCTCTGCCCCTCTCCTGCTTGCACTCTCTCGCTGTCTCTCTCAAAATAAATAAACATGAAAAAATGATATCTTGGGGGGCACCTGGGTGGCTCAGTCGGTCAAGTGTCCAATTCTTGATTTTAGCTCAGGGCGTGATCTCAAAGTTTCATTTCAGGCTCCGTGTTGGGCTCTGATTCTCCCTCTCTCTCTCTGCTTCTCCCCACCCTTCCCATTCGTTCTCTCTCAAAATAAATAAACTTAAGAAAAAATAAATTTGTTGCTGCATCCCTTAAAATTTTTTTTAAAATATTTATTGATTTTTGAGACAGAGTGCAAGCAGGAGAGGGGCAGGGGAGAGCACAAAATAGGCTCCAGGCTCTGAGCTGTCAGTATAGAGCCCCACGTGGGGCTCAAGCCCCTGAACTACAAGATCATGACCTGAGAGGAAGTCCCACGCTTAACCAACTGAGCCACCCAGATGCCCCTGTTGCTGCATTCTGGAGGCTGGAAATTTGGGAAGATAATTGCTTTGCTGCTCAAGACTGTCCTCTTTATTAGCTTGAGATTTAGTGTGGCTTTCTTTCTTCCTTCCTTTTTTTTCCCCCCAAACATTCTTTTACATGTTAGTTATTTTTGAGAGAGAGAGTACAAATATGGGGAAGGGTGGAGAGAGGAGAGAGAATCCCAAGCAGGCTCCACACTGCTAGCTCAGAGCCCATGTGGGGCTTGATCCCCAAACCCCACGATCGTGACCCAAACGGAAATCAGAAGTCCTACACTTAACCATGAGAGTCATCTAGGTGCCCCTAGCAGAGCTTTCTTAATAGGTATCCAAGAATAGGGATATTTACATTAACACCTGTTCTGGGGCTTACATGATCTTTTGGGGATTGAGCATATCACTTATCCTGCTTGGGTGCTCCTGGGTCCCCAGCTTGCTTCACCCCCTTTTTCCCCTCTGTGATTCTACTCCACTGCAAAAAAATCTTTCTAATTGATGGTATGATAGTGCCACAATCTAGATGCTGTTAAAATTCTTTTCCAAGGTATTTTTTTCATTACTGGGAGAAGATGTCTTTATTATTGTTAGCACACTTTAATTGGGATTTTTTTTCTTTTTCCTGAGAACTACAGAATTAAGTAGGGGTCATAAAATCAGTGGAAGATATCAGTACCACAAGATACTGCCACACAGAGGCAGTATTTTGGAGTTTTCCATGTGGCAGAAGATTGACTTTATTTTATTTGGATGTGGGGAAAAAGCATCAAAAAACAGGAAGGGATTATTTCATTCTATGATAAGCAGTGACCTCTTCCAGAGAATGTTATGTTTGGATAATATTCAAAAATGAGGAAAGATTGTTTGGTAAATTGAATTATAGGTTATTAAAACCAGTGAAAAAACAAAGATTGTTACGTATGTGAAAAAAAATGAACTAGTAAACACCTGACTCTATTTCAAATTAATGGAAGCATCATTAAAACATTAAACACTTACATTACTGCACAAGTATACAAATAATAAGGACAATTAAAGATTAAATAATAAAATTGAACTTAGTATTATTATTCTGCTTAATATTATTAACTTATTATATCTTTTGATGGAAGTAAGAGCAGTATCTAGTGTTTTTACTCAAATTCCAGTTAGTTAGCATATAGTGTAATATTAGTTTCATGTGCGCAATATAGTGATTCAACACTTCCATACGTCACCCAGTGATCATCACAAGTGCCCCCCTTAATCCTCATAGGCATTTCCTGTAACTCCCCCCCACCTCCCAAGATGTGTATTTCTTAAAACATGGCTTGTCATATTGGACAGGTCCAAAGTGGAGCTTCATATCTCCTCTATCTGTCCTCTTCCCCCTCCTTCAAGTCTATTTCATATTTTGTTTAATAGGACCACCAGTTTTCAGGTTCCCAATCAAGGAGTTTTCTTTTCATACTTCTTCCCCTTTTAGGCCCATGTCCAATTTGTCTTTAAGTCCTCCCATTGAAGCTTGCTCCTAGTTTCTTTCTTCCTTTTTACTCCTTTGTTTCTTGTCGCTTGAGTCATTTTAGTAATCTCTAACTACCTAACTTCCCACCTCCCGGTTCATCTTCAACATCAAGGCAGCTTATCTAAAGAGCTGTTATCCACTCAGGATCAACCAGATGTTGGGCACTTTACATAAACTATCTCATTTAATGCTCACTCACATGTACCTCATTCAAGAGGTGTCCTCTTCATTTATTTCTATTTTATTTGTCTTTTATTTAAAGCTTATTGATTTACTTTTGAGTAAGCTAGAGCTCAAGCGGGGGAGGAGCAGAGAGACAGAGGGACAGAGGATCCTAAGCGGGCTCTGTGCTGACAGCAGAGAGCCTGATGCAGGGCTCGAACTCACCATCTGTGAAATCATGACCTGAGCCAGTCGGACACTCAATCCACTGAGCCACCCTGACACCACTCATCTTCATTTATAAAGAAAAGGAGGCTCAATGAATTGAAGAAACTTGCCCCAGAACATCCAAGAGAGTGATCTAATTTCTCATCCACACAGAGACACTTTTGAACATGAAAGGGGATACTAGAAGTGGTTATGCCCAGACAGCAGGTGTAGGAAGGAATTTCCACAGACAAACCAGGACATAAGTTATCCACTCAGTACGTAGCTGGCTCAACCAGAATCCACCCTAGGTATATCTGGAGAAATGCTGTAGCCATCTGGTGACCATGAGGGGAGTAGCTGATGAGCTGGGGTGACAGGGTGGAAGGAGAAAAAGAAGTTGGTCCTTTGATGGCCATGTTGATCCACTCCATCTCCTATCTTCATGTTAAGGAGAGAATAAGTATCTTTATTGTTTAAGTCACTTTATGTGGTTTTCAATCACTTGAGGCTGAGTCCACATTGATACAAGGAAAGACAGTAAGTTGTACAAGCAATGACAATGTGTGACTTCTACTAGGCTAAGGGGAGTGTAGGACACTTTATGAGAGCACTTAGGGCTATCTGATCTAATCTTGTGCTAGTGCGTATGTGTGTATGGAAGGGAGATAGTTAATGCTAGATTCCTGGAAGAAAAGTCATTTGAATAGTAACTTGGGCATTGAATCGAATTTTGTTTACCTATATCTTTGTATTTGGAAAAGTAAGTTTTCCCTCCCAAGAACCTCAGTAATTTGCACGTTCTGTGCTTTGCAATTTTGACAGGCAAGTAATATTAGACTGAGTTGCCAGGGTCAAGGTGATTCAGGGATCCAACTGGCAAAAGTCACCTGAAAGTTTTGGTTTTATCTGATTTATGTTTTCCCTTTAATTGGTTTGTATCAATATTCATGCAATTCATACTATGCATGATAGTATTAAGTGTTATGATGCTTTATTTTTTGCTTCGATTTTGCCTTTCTAAAATCTCCAGCTTTCTTCGGGTGATTTTTTTGTCATTCAGCTGGGATTAAAAAGAAAGGAAGACCTCTGAATTCATGAGTGATTTGTTAAAAAGAAGAAATATACCAAACAATTCAGAATTATACAATGACAATTGTAGGAAGACCACCTGTTCCATGATAGTCTATCCTCAGAGATTTTAAACACGCTTTCTTCCCAGCCTTAATTGCCTCAGGATGAGGCAATCCTGTGTATCTGTTCAGAACCATTAATAACCTACTTCACCTGATTGCAGCAAGTGTTTTTTTTTTCCTTCTTCTTCAGATTTGTCACATGGGAAGCGCAAGGACTTTATGCACTGATAAACAACAAAATTGACCAAATTTAGCAGTTGGTCTCAGCAAAAGGCAATTTCTTCTTTCATTTTCTATCTAATTTGACAACTAACGATCTTTGGAAGTCTAAAGCTGAATGATTTCTCCAGCACCCTTGCTAGATTTTGATTAGATTAAGTGTGGTCTGCTTCCACTTTGTTTTTTGGAATTGTTCTCTGGTTGTATTTCCTCCGATGTTGGCGTGATCTGATAGATTTCCAGATGGCCATCTCTGCCTTATGAAGATGATGTCCTGTTCTTCTGTTCCATTTCTTTGATTATTTCTAGTATTTACCATTTGATTTGTGTGACTTAGAGCAAGTCACTTAACCTCTCTGAGCTTCAAATTGATTATTTGTGAAACAGTAATGAAAAAGCTAAAGAGACAATGAGATGTGTTTTCTGAGCAAATAGCTTTGGAAAATCATCAGGTCTGCAAGAATTCTGGAATTAGCACACACAGACCAATTCTATTTACTTTGCTTTCCAACCATTTTTGAAGCTCTTCCTTTAAGAGTGCGGGGCTCACTACTGTGGCTCTCAGCCCCAGCATTTTATGTAGGTGATGTTCATTTTAGAACGATTTTAAGAATAATTTCAAAAGGGAGAAATAAGTACCGTGGTTTTTGTGTGGTGAAAGTGGTGTTCTTTGTGATGATGGTGTGAGAGTGTGGGGATGAGCTTTGTGGGCTGATAAAATAATGCACGTAAGTCTAGAGACACTTTTTGCATCATGCCTTGTATTTAGAGAAACACAGCTATGTGTCCCTCCACGGCTGTGTACTTGGAGACTTTAGAAGACAGGGTTTCAATAAATATTTAATTTAAAACATAGAATCCTGGGGTGCCTGGGCGTCTCAGTTGGTTGGGCATACGAGTTCAGCTCAGGTCATAATCTCATGGTTGGTGAGCTGGAGCCCCGTATCAGGCTCTCTGCTGTCAGCCCAGAGCCCACTTCGGATCATTTTTTTTTCTCTCTCTGACCCTCCCCTGCTCACACGCACATGTGTCCTCTCTCTCTCTCTCTCTCTCTCTCTCTCTCTCTCAAATAAACATTTGGTGTGCCTGGGTGGCTCAGTCAGTTAAGGGTCCAACTCTTGATTTTGGCTCAGGTCATGATCTCACGGTTTGTGAGTTCAAGCCCTGCATTGGGCTCTGCACTGACAGTGTGGAGCCTGCCTGGGATTCTCTCTCCGTCTCTCTGCTCCTCCCCTGTTCATGCTCTCTCTCTCTCTAAAAATAAATAAATACAACTTAAAAAAATAAAAATAAATAAATAGATGTTAAAAAATAATAAAACATAGAATCCTAAATATCTGGTCTTTGTAAATGAAAAGGAAGTGACACAAACCATGCATAGTTAAGTGACAAAATGAAAGCAAAAGCAAAATTAGAAGGCACAGAAATGTGGAAATGTGTCAGGGAAATATAAGAAGCCCATAATGTGTGATAATTTAGGAGAAAGGAATTTAGATGTTGAAAAAAGACTCTTGAGCGGTATTGAAGAGATTCCAAAGTTGGGGTGCCTGGGTGGTTCAGTTGGTTAAGTGTGGTACTCTTGGTTTCAGCTCAGGTCATGATCTCAGGTCATGATCTCATGGTCATGAGATCGAGCCTCTTGTCAGGCTCTGTGCTAGATGTGTAGCCTGCTTGGGAGTCTCTCTCTCCCTCTCTCTGCCCCTCCCCTCCCCTTCTCTCTATCTCGCTCTCAAAATATATAAGTAAACATTAAAAACAAGAAGTTCCAAAGTTAATATTAAAAGTCCATTTTAAAGATATATTAAAGCCCAGAAAACTGTTGGAAAATCTTTTGGACTCTTTAAGAACAAAAAAATGTTTGTAGAAAAGGCCAAAATTTTGTAATTCAGTAGGGCCTTTCATGATCTGCAAGAGTCAGTGCAATCTGTTCCTGCTCTAACGCTTGCTGACTTGTAACCGTGTGCAAGTTATAAGCCCCTCTTTGTGACTCAGGTATTCTCATAAGTAAAATAGGGAAAATATTAGGGTCTATCTCCAAAGGCCTTCGTGAGGATGAGATGAGAGTACACCTGAAACATAATTTGAAAAGAGTGTCATAATGAACACTCATATAAGATGAGCTGATATTGATTATTATGATGATCACTACTACAGTCACTATCGCCATCATTGAGAGATGTTTCGAGAGCACGGACTTTGGAACCAGATTGCCTGGCTTGGTACCCTCGCTCCGTCGCTTGCTACTTGTGGGTCTTTGGCCGAGTTACTGAAATCTCCAGATTTCTGTTTCCTCATCTGCAAAATGGGTAGAATAGTACTTTCTTCATGAAATGATATAAACATGAAATGAACGAATGCATGTAAAGGGTTTCCAGCTGTACCCAGTTCATTATGTCATTATGACAAAGATTATTTTTCTGACCTCATCTTATCCCACCCTACCATCAGCCACCCTGACTTACATTCTGTTTTTCATGTGCATCAAGAGCCTATGCTTCATGGTTCTTTGCCCTCGAGGTCACCTCTTCAGCCAGGCCTTCCCTGACCACCCTGTCTGTTTTCTCTCCACCCACAGGTACTCTCCGGATCAGTTCCTGTCTCAGTTTTGTCCTAGCATTTTCTGACGTTCTCTTTGTGCATGTACTGCTCCCCTGTTTATTATCTGACTCTCCCCACTCTTACAGCATGTAATCTGCATGTCTTGTTTGCTACTGTGTCCCAGCACCTAGGTCAACACCTGGCAGGTAGTAGGCATTCAAAAAGAGTTGTCAAATGAACGGGCACAATTGTGACAGAGTGATCTGAAGATCGGTAAAGACCACTTTCTGTCCTTAAAGATAGTGTAGCATAGGGCTGCTTCACAATGTGGGTCCACGTGAGTGACTATCGTGCTGGGTCCAGTGTCGGTGATGGTCTGCTCCCTTCAAACAAGAATAGAGAATCAAAGGGGGATCCCGTTAATACTTGTGTCAGCACTGCAAGCAGAAACTTGCACAGTAAACCTTACCCATGAACTAGCGGCATTAGAACTACAGATGGGGGATGGTCTCACAAAAATGCAGATTCCTGGGCCTCCGGAGCATCAGTATCTTTGGCAGAGAGGCTCCCACATCTATATTCTAGGAGGTGCCTGGCACAATTCTGAAATCTGCCAAATGTGGCAGAGTTTGAGAACCGTTGGAGCTGGGGGTTAGAACATCCTCCTCTGAGGCTTTGTCCTCAACCCCGGAGGCTTCCCTAAAGGTGTTAAATACTTAACACTATTGTGGGGGGCTGCTGTGGCTGCTGTGGGGGAGCCAAGTGCTCATTAGCACTTGTACAGGAACCTCTGCCTGTTCTTGAGAGTTAATTTCTTGGCAAACAATGAGAGTCTTCATAAAGCACTTCTGCGGAGTGAGGACAAATTTGGGGTAATGTAGTGCAAATTGTAGGAAGTGAGTACATTAGCACGAAAGAGATTTAATAAGCCTGGAAAAGAGATTTAGTATGTCTGGCAAAAAGATGTAAATTTGGGGGGGGGGGAAGGTGAATATAAAGGCTAATCAATTATGGTTGAAACTTTTCTTTTTAAAAAATAATGCTTTTGAAAATATTGGAGTTTGTAGATAATTCTAATACCTGCAGAATATGAAATGTTTTGTGGACTTTTGCTAAATGTATCTTTGTATTGGTGGCATGGGCAATATTTTATGGGAATGGGTAATTGTGGTAAAGTAAATAAAGCCTTTACTGCCCTCTTTTTTTTTAAATTTTATTTCTCACTTTTATCAAGAACTCTCCATGTTAACTAACTAGAATTTAAAAATTTGAAAAAAAGAAAATCTCTTTGTCTATTTCATCTCCCTGTACTGGGAGTGAACTACGAATTGCCCTTTTGGGTTTTCTTCTTGGCATCATGAATCTTACCTCTTTTTCATCCTTTTTTAACATTTTCAAATTCATTCCTCTTTTGAGCATCCCTGTTACAGAAGGCTAATGTATGAATTTATACCTTTATCAACTTAAAATCTTACAAACATTTAGGTTTGGTTTTTATAGTCTCAACAGCAAGTCTTCATTTAGATTCCAATCTTTGTAAACAGCTCACTAATGTTTTAAACAAAAATCATTAAATCCTAGAGATACTATTTTATTTATTTATTTATTTATTTATTTATTTATTTATTCATTTAAATATTTATTATTTTTTTTTTTGAAAGAGAGAGCGCGCAAGCAGGGGAGGGGCAGAGAGAGGGGGTCAGAGGACAGACCCCCCCATGGCTGACAGCAGCAAGCCCAATGTGAGGCTCGAACTCGGGAACCCTGAGATCATGACCTGAGCCGAAGTCAGACACTCAACCAACTGAGCCACTCAGGCATCCTGAGATACCATTTTATATAGAGATACATTTAAGAGATAGAGAGATGTCACTTACATATCTTGGTTTTGTTATCATTTCCTACGAAGTAAAAAGAAGCAGGTGGAGAAAGTGTTCTTGTGAGGTCTTCATTTAAAGTAATATGAAAAATGAGAATTCACCCATAGTCATGTTAAAACAAAGTCTAAGAGGGCACCTTTCTCTCGTTGATTATTTTCAGTGTGTATATTTTATTTCTCATTATGTAAGCCTAACCATGGGATTTGGAAACCACCCTAAGAATCTGAATTTTAAAGACAGAGGGAAGAGCTTCTAGTCATATCTATTTCCAATTCTAGGAATGAAAATGCTGTGTATGGAGTTTATGGAAATGGTTCTCATAATTATTTATGCGTTAAGCTTCCCATAATAATTCAAACAAAACCGTACCATCCGAAATTGGGTGTGTGTGACTTTAAAAGTTTTTGGCTCAAGGCCAGCCTTTCACCAGTATGCTGGCCACTTTGGGTAGCATTGGCAACTTCTTTCGCAGGTTTTCCAGTTGATGCAGTTTCAAACAGCAGGAGGGTGACGTCTCTGTATTCAGAACACCTAACAATGCCTGTTCAAAACAGATTCCTGACTCCTTAAGCTTGCCTGGAAAGATTGTTTCTCTAAAATCTCCTCTAGAGACATGGAGCTATCTTAATTACTTCTAACATTAGCCGAGTATTTAAAATATTACATATTACGGTATCTAACTAGCTGTGTTTCAGGGCCTCCTCCGCCCAAATAAGTAAGCATCAATGTGTTAAGATAATCCATTATATCATGGCATTTGTCAAAAACAACTTCATGGAGAAAATAAACTACTGTTTCTCAGTGAAACATTAGCCTCCTGATGGTGGACATGTTTGCCCTGGGAATCAATACCTTCAATCTAATAATATCTACAGTTTTGAAAGCCAGGCTGTTGTCGAGACGCTGGTTCTGGTTGAGGGAAGTTGCTCTTATTTTGTAACATGGATCTCTCACCCTCTCTCCTCGTCACCTTTGAATTTACTGTAGTCAGCTGTGATTGCCTTCAGGTTTTGGTTTTGGAACTGCCGTCTGGGTGTGTTGGAAATGTGACTTTTGCCATAATTCAAAGAGCACACCTGAGGCTGCTGGAGGACACTGGCTGTGATGTTTCAGGAGCTGGAGCAGAAAAATACATGTTTAATACAATCAGATGGAGCACCGTCTTTCCTTAAATCCTTGTGGCTGTAATTATATATATATATATATATATTTTTTTTTTCTTTTTTTGCATAGGTTTTCCTCTTGGATGAAATCTGGAATTTAATTTCCAGTCTGACATTCAAGTTATATATAAACCAATACTTTTTTATTAATGAGTACATTTCCATGAACTTTTTGACAAGAATAAGGTGTTACACTTTATGATTTTGTCCTGATTCCAGGTTAGATAATTACAAATCATCTTGCATAAACTTTCTCTTTTATTCGTGATTATGATTTCTCCTTTCAACCCACCTTCCCTTCTAGAAATGGGCAGAAATCACTTAAAGTTTTTACTTTCTGAATTTCAAGGCCATGTTAAAATACCAGATGTTACATGTAAAAAATTTTAAACATACAGAAGGAGTATTATATGTGCTTGATACATGTTTTTGTTTTTCAAATGGTATATATAGGCTTCATTTAGTTCCTAAAATATTTTCCATTTCTTTTTTCTGGCCCACCTAGGGAAAAATCAAAATAAGAACCACAAATGATAACCTTTTATAAATTTCATTTCCTGGTTGGCTATTTCTACTCTGAAAGCAGTACAACAAAATAAAATAATGAAGAGGACCAGAATTTAAGATTCATTTCATAAGAATTCCAAATTCTCCAAGTTTTATATTTAAAATATGCTATTTCATTGACTAGGATAAATCATGACTTTTTGGATTTGCATCTAAACATATATTTTGACTCATTTTTCTTAGAACTTAAAAACAATCTGAAATATTTTTTTCCCACTAATGGGAAATAAAGTTTCCCATATAGAGTTTCTATATTTATACTGATCTGCCCTGGTCAGTCAAAAAAGAAATTCAGAGTCATGCATTATAGTCATCTGATTATTCAAACCTTCCTAAAAATAGTGTAAAGGCAATTAAGAAAATAATGGAATATTCATTGTTTACTCTGGGTAGAGTGCTAGAAATAATAAGCGTCTCAGAAAATAATATCAACACATTAGATATTCAAGAAACTAGAGTTGCAATACTAGGAAAAATATAATGCAAAAAACCACAACCACAAAGACATGGGGGATAATGAAGAACCATTTAGACAAAGGACATTAGGTATAATGTTGATTGTGGCAAAAATAACAAAGCAAAACTATGACTTTTGGCCCTTTGTTGGAAAAAAGTTAGGGGCAACTGAAATATTAGGAACACATGTAATTGAAAGAAATAAAAATTCCCTCATGAAAATTGGAAAATTGAGTACAGGGCTACAGGCACCAACTAAAAGGAGATAATGAGGACTACATGGGAGGCGAATGAAAATACAATGAATTTTAAAGTGATGATGCTTTTTATTTGTATTAACTTCGATCATTTAGCTTTTTCTAAAACAGAAGGCTGTGTATAGAGGGAAAGATACTTTATATTGTAATATCTTATGCTATAATTGGATAGGGTTCAAATAGATTTTCAAATTAGCTAACTTCTGTTCAGGGCATATACTAAATACCTCTATAGGTACATTTGAACTGGAAAGAAAAGATGAAATCCTTTCCCACATACACGTAGAGTTTTTTAAAAAATATATAAATTATAAAACAAAAAAGTAGCTTAAAAGCATTTCAGAGGAGAAGAAAGAGAAAAACATATATTTTACTTTAACGGACTATGTGGCATCACTCAATTTTAAAATCTTAGATTTTGATCGACACAGGTGAGCAGGGAGGGAGGGTGTCAGGCTAAAATGAGCTATGTCAAGAGGAGAGAGATCCTTAGGGGTAAGTAAGAAAAACAAAAGGGCCTGACAAAGGGAAAAGTGAAGAAGAAGAAAAAAGGCAGGACGGAGATGGGAAAAGGAAAGTGCTCAAAAAATATCAAGCTCAGTCAATACTGCACAAATCGTTGCCTTAGTTGGTATAAGCACCCTCTCTCCCTGTTACAGCTGTATCTTATAGCACATACACAAGTACTCTGATCCTTAGTGGAGGATAAACTGAAAGAATCAACTTGGCAATTAATCTACAAGACATCTATAAGGGTCTTAGCTCTGTTTGGCCTCTTTCACCCTTCCCCATCAGTCTGAGAGAAATAGGCAAACTGGGTCATATTATCTCTGCACATCTTTCCAGTGTCTTGTTAGGATCCAGTTGTATTTAGCTATTAGAACATGACACACTCCTATTAAGAGTCTTAAACTTGTAATTAAAGCCAGATTGTTTGGAGAACACTCTAAGGGCTCTGTGGAAAAACTCTTGACTCCATTTACTAAATATGAAATCAAATGTTGCAATTCACTGTAGATTGGGCCAGGGCAACCCTTTCTTTGACCACATGACCGGTTCTTGCATGGAGAGTAGGTAAACGTCTCTCATGGTGACTAAGTTGTGGCCTTCTGCTCTCTCAAATCAGCTGTAGTCATATCCCTCTGGTTCCTTTGGTCCTCATCTGCTCACCTATGGTTTTTGAGGACAGGTATTATAGACTTGCACCCCTTTAGACTAATGTTCAGTGAGCCAGGCTTTGTGGCTCTCAGTGAAAATCACGACAAGTTTGGTGGCCTCTCCTTTCCTTTGTTGAATGGGTTTGTTCCCCTTACAGAATGCCTGCCGTGCAGTTGTCACTCTGGGTGTCCACTACTCTCCTGCTGCTTGTCCATGCTGCTCCAGCTTCTCCTGTGGCCCCCCCACCCTGCCTTTGGATTTCACACCAACTTGGGCCAAACTTTCAGTGTTCATCTCTGTTTGGTGACCCATGTCGTGTACTCTCTTTACTGGGCATTTCCTCATGGTTGGAGAAGTGAGGTTCTTAAATCATGCAGGAAGAGTTGCAAACTCTATGATCATTTCCCTTTAGGAAGGGCGGTTCTCTGGGGTGCCTGGCTGGCGCAGCCTGTAGAGCATGCCGCTCTTGATCTCCAGGTCGTGAGTTCAAGCTCCACCTTGGGGGGTAGAGTATAGCTGAAAAAAATGTAAAAAAAAAAAAGAGGTGGTTCTCATTCCCAGGCCATCTGACTGACTGGGGAACTAGTTGTTTCTCATTCTGATTTCACTGGCCACCTCTTTCTAACTCTCCCCCTCTCTTTCATGGCAAGGTCTGTATCCTGTATCCCTTCCTTAGGATGTTGAAGCTAGAAAAGTCTAGTTGCCTGCAGGGCTACTTAGAAGGTTATGTCTGTTTCTGTCACCCAGGAAGCCAAATAAGAGCTACCATGGAGGTGCTTTTGCATACTGATTGTGCGACCTAGGGTAAGGTACCTAATATATGGGCATATTTGGAATATATGGCCAGTGCTTCTGTAATACATGGGTAATTATTTCCACTTATTGTGCAAAGTTAAAATGAGCTGTGTGAGAATCAGCAAGGATGAAATGTTTTACTCTCTTAGCACAGTATTTGGCACACAGCAAGTGCTGCGGGAGGTTTGCTAGTTTTATTATTATTCCCTCAAGAGCAGATTTATGAGTACAGGAGGACACATATCCTTGTTGGGTTGTAGGTCCAGAGGAAGACATCTTAATCATTTCATATAACATGTATATTATATCTTCAAATAATAAACTTAAATTAGTTGCATAGAAACATATTTTATAAGGACATCTTTAGCCTGTGAAATATGCTTTTTTTTTCTCCCTGAAATAACAATTGAAATAATGTGGCTTGAATTTATTCTTCTCTCAGAACGATAGACTTAACTTTTTTTTTTTTTTTTTTGAGGAGGGGACACACTGCGTCAATTATCATACTTGGGTGGTGAACATTTCAGAAAACAGCCTGCACAAGATTTAGGATTCTTAACAGATATTGCCAGTTTCCACAGTGCATCTCTTCAAAAGGGAATCATCCCTCACAGTAGAACTGCAATCCTGTGATGAACAAATGAATTGGCTTTTTTTCCCCCTCTAACTCATATGCTCATATGATAACATATGAAAAATAGAAATGTTGAAAAGTATTAGCCCAGATTTTTGGTACTATATGAGTTGGACTTCACTTTCAAAATATGAAACATTTTGAAGAGAAGTGACAGTGGAATTCAGTTTTGCCCAAAGCACAGCTTTTGAAATTGATGAAATGATTAACAGGGTTCTTCCTAAGTACACAAATTGTGGGTGGTGGGGGGATGGTAGGGAAGAATGTAGAACCACACACATGCTTTGCTTTTTGCAAACACATGCTTTCAGAGAAAAATAGTAATTTTTATTGTCAAATCATGAAACTATGAGAATCCTATGATATCACATTTTGTGGAGTGTGCGTATTTATGTTTTTTAAAAGTTGGTGTTCTCATCTGCATTTCTAACTTGTTAGAGAAGTAAAAGCTATTTTGTTGGTTATGATTGACAGGTAACAAGTTGAGCTATAAGTTTTATATGTTAACTATATGTTATATTGTTTTTTTATTCCCTTTTAGAAATTTAAAAGCTCTAAGATATTTTAAACGATAAAGGAATATGAGATAAATTATCTACTTTTTTTTCTTAAAAATGACACATGTAGAGTTGAAGATACCTGGTGTGTTCATCTTTCCATAAATTATTTAGAGAGAAAAAAAGTTACAGGCATTTTTTTTGAGGCCTCACAAGATCAAAACTGGCTTTATAACATGCAATTAAGTCTATGTATTTCCAATGGGAAAGCTGAGGTTGTTTCTACATTGTAGTGTCAGTATTGTTTTCAAACAACAGGAAACCTTGTTTTATTAATTTCTTTCCTTTTCTTCCTCTCTGCCTCCTTTTCTCCCTTCATTTCCTTCCCTTTCCTTCCTTCCTTCCTTCCTTCCTTCCTTCCTTCCTTCCTTCCTTCCTTCCCTTCTTCTTCTCCTTCTTTTCCTCCTCCTTCTTTTTCTCCTCTCCCTCCTTCTTGTTTTACAATGATGGCAATAATCGGTTAGACGTTTAAAAGGGGGGTATGATTTTAGCTTTTAAAAAATTTAAAATCATACAACTAGCATGGGTCTGTGCATCATATAGGCACTTAGGAAATAGCTGTTGCATAACAACCAATAACACAAACCACTCTGGTAGATAGAGTGAAACATTCAGGATTTTTATGATAGATGAAAAAAAAAGCTGCTAGAGAAATGTAAATCTATAAATATTTGTAATAGTCTCCCAAATAAATATCTCTCTATAAGAGTACACCACTGTAAGCTAAAATTTTCGGGAATTTTTTTTTTTTTAGCTTCAGAGGACATGATTTTGTCTTGATAAGAAAAAGCTATCATATTGCAAATATTATGGAATAAAAAATCAATTCCACATGACACAGTTTAAAATTAAACCTCTGTTAGATTTTCTTAGTAATGAAGCAATTTCTATAACATGAGACCAATAAAATAATTTTGGTTTGAAATAGAAAATGAATTAAAGGACTAATGACCAAGTAATTACCCTGTATTATTTGATTACTACCTAAATAATGTAGATACAAGTTTCCAATGGATGGGAGTTTCATTTTTACCTGATAAAATGAAAATAGAAAATAGATTGAGGTAATCTAAAATCATCTATCTAACGTAGCTAGAAATTTGCCTTCCGGAGCACTGAAAAGGTATTATTTCCTGGTCTTTTTCTTCTTATGAGAACCATAGGAAAAGTCCAGGTACACAATGACATTTAATTTGAACTCAGAAAAGAATAAATCATTATTTTGTCTGAGGGTGTGGGGAAGGATTGATTGCATTTGTTCTACAACTAGTATTCCCAGAATTTGAGCTTAGGAACATTAGAAATGGGAAATTAAAGAGAAATTAAAGAGTGTAAACAATCTTTTAGTCAAAGGTAAAGGTTTAATTATAATGGAAAGTGGAGGATCAAAGATTCAGTACATAAGGAAACACATTTCCACCTTTTCAATATTTCTGAAAATGTATTGAGTACATAGTAGTTAAATATAGTACATTTACTTCTAAATCTGATGTATTTATATGAAAGGATTAAGATATTATTATAGTATAAGAAAAAAATACTGGCCAATGTGAAATTTACACAATAAATCCATTTATAATATCAGGTCAATTATAATTAAATTCCACATTTAATTGTAAGTTTAATTTTGTAAAAGCAAAATACACTTTCCACTTTTTGATTGTACATATGTGTTCTGATGCATCATCAATTTTGCCTTGATTGGGTGTAGAAATTGTTTGCTATTAAACTGTGCTTCAGTTTGCAAACTAAAACGTGTGCCCCAGTACAACATAAAAGGCTGGCCAGCTGTCATTAAAAGACATCAAAGGGCAGCTTCCCTGAAGTCTTTAAGTTTTACGGCAGGTGCCTCATAGAGAATGTCAGGTCATCTCAAGAAACCAGAAGAAGACTCCATCTAAACTCAATTGTCTTTGGTCTCTTTCATCTGTTTGGGAAGGTAGCCATTCTGGGTTAGAAAGAGTTTTGCAGTAATTTGAATATTGGACATCAAGCCTCTCTGATTTCAGCTGCTCTCAGCATGAAGGCTGCAGTCATGGTCTCTCCTGATGGACACATCTGGGGAACAGAAAAATGATCCTTGTGATAATATCATTGAGTGCCTATGAAGCCTCTTTTTTGGCTCTTCTCAGGACACAAACATCAGGGCATTTGTGGTATACATAGGCAATTCAGTAGAACTTTGGAAAGGGACCATTTCCAAATTTGAAAGCGCTACTCTCATTTGCTTAGTATGGTACTAAGATAATTTCTACAGAAGAATAGAATAATGGGATTTCTGTTTAAACAAAGTAGCACAATAAATTCAGGTTTTTTTTTCTGGTTAAGCCTACTCATATAATTATTTCCTTAATGAGATATTACAAAATCCTATATAGAGAATAATATCTTTCCAATCAAATTAGGGGACAGCGATGGCTAATTTTTAGCTGATTATAAAAATGCATGTATTGCACATGAAAACAAACACTTATGGTCTTAGATTACTTAGATGTTTTTACGATTTGTTTTCCAGCCTCATCTGCACTATCTCAGGGTACATTAATTTAATTTTGCTTAACAAGTATATCCTTTATGTTGTCATAAGCCTAAAACATCTCTTGGCTAGTTGTTTCTACTTTATTAGGACCAAACAAAATCTCCACAAGAACTAACAAATTATCATGAGCTCTGGAGGCTTATTTATTTATTTATTTTTGCCTAAGAATTAATATATTTAAAGAATACAGTTTAAACCATTTTGTACTGCTTTGATCATTCACTTACATGTCATTAAGTAGTGTAAGCATTTTATTATGAAAGGGCTCTGTTTACAAATTAGACCAGAGAACACGTTTCACACTGAAGATCAGCCTATATATTGTATTTTATTTCAGATGCACATGACACAACCTTAATATTAGAGCCAGATGATTAAAAGAACATTACCTGAGCCATGAGAGTCACTGAATGAGCTATGCTAAATTGGTTGTTTTCTGTTTTGTGATTAATTGTGCTTCTAAACCATATTTTAGTGTGCTTTGTTTTTCTGTCCCTAGTCATCCCATATTATTAAAGAGAAATTCTGCATATCTCTCCTGGAGTCCAATTAAGGATTTGCATCATGACTAGATTTTTCACTTTAATTACTGTATATAAAGTAGGTTTTGACTTATTTCCATATTTATCAAACTATGCAGAAGAAGCAAAATTCATCAAATAAACAGATATCTGTGGCTATAATTGCAGCCTGCATCGAGCATGTAGGAAGAAAATATGAGGGTCCAAATTTCATTATGTAGAACATAATAAACATCTGAATAATTAAACTGTGTGTAAATCATAGGCTTGGCAGTAGTAAGAATAGGAAAGACACCTTCATTTGATCCAAAAAATATTTTAAACAAAATTCTGAAAATATGTCCTGAACATTAGACAAACAATGACTTGAAAAAAAAACTTACATCTCTTATCTGGTGAAAATATAACATTGGATAATGTACATTCAAAAATTGTGTTTTAATCAGTTGTAATACATGATGAGCTTTCTGTATGCCTGGATTTCCAGTAAAGGGTCCTTTCTTTTGTAAATCAGAGAATAAAACCAAAGGAAAGTTCACATTAGCAAATTATTTTGATGATTTTTCTTTGTACTTATACTGTAAGTAATTAGGAGAAGTGACCCATCAATTTCTAGGAGTAAAGAAAACAATCTTGCTTTCTAAATATGTGTAATTTAAAGCTCCAAATAATCATCCGCTTGAAAATGTTTAGCTATACTTCATGCTTAATTGTGTCTTAAATAATTTGTAGCTAAACAAATATAGGAAGCATTATTTGCATTATAGTAAAAATTTAAAGGTGGGAAGTATAGTAATATTATGACTGAGATGCTCACAACTCATCAAAAGTGGAAAGCCCAAGAGTTTTCATTTTAAACATGATGTTTTAACTTTTAAGACGTTCAAAAAATATTTCAAATGATTTTTCCTTTGCTTATTTAATTGCGAAACTTAAATTGTCTCTAGTGTCACAAATGAATTGGGTTTATTAATTTCAAAACTTTCAGAAAGACATTTTTAATTTAAATTTTTACCATAGTTAAGCTCCTGACAAGGAAAGTTTAATTCTAGTTATTGTAAGGTTGCTAAGGGCTTTGAATTAATTTATCTTGTAAGTCCTGCTGTGAATGTAGCTGGTTACTTTTGAATTAGATATTAAGGACAGATAAAGTGATGAACCTGCTTGGCTTCCACTATATGAAGATTCATCATATTTTGATTTCCACAGGCTCCCAGAAGTGAAGATGTCTAGGAAATAGGATCTGCTTAATGTTGTCTGAAGTCAGTCATTTCTCTCTTGGAATTGATACAGAAATTTTCTTTTCACTTTTAAATATGCTACAAAATGTGAAAATATGGCCTTTTAAAGGTAGCTACAGCGAATCATATCGAGGCCACTATGTCATAGCCCAACGAAACAACTTGGGTATGTCCCAATACACAAGCGTGGGGACACTGAATATACAAAATTGGTTATGGAAGTGTCATCGATAGTATTGTTTACTTTGGGGGGAGGTGAGGAAATAAGTTTGTATTCACTCAAATAATGAGTTACTGTACATTTCTTTGTACTAAGAATTCCGATAATTGAATACTTTTCTTGATTCGTTTTCATGTTTCAGCTGGCCTTTCTGGGCAGGCTTGCTATTCTTCTCTTAAGGTTTATATGAAGGTGACTATTGAACAATAAAAACAGAATATCACAATGGACTGGGTGTGAATACACTAAAAGTAATTAATAGAGTTGAATAGAATCAGTAACTGAAGGTCTAATGGCTTCTCACCAGCAATACCTAGTTGTTTGGCTTAAAACTGTTTTCAAAACCCATGTCTATGGATAAAGACATTTAGATGGTCATATAATAAATGTTATGTCATCAACCCAGGAGAAAGAGTTTCAAAGTGTTTGTTTAGTATGGGTTGGAAATTTTTATAAAATATTAAAGGGGGTGTCAGAAAGATAGATTTTATACATTTTAATGGTGCAAGTTACAGTTTGGTATTCTGAGTAGGAAACGCTTAAGTGCAACATTTCATGAGCCAAATATTCACCTTATGGTTGAAGACAATTTTCAATAGTATTAGTTTTCTAGAATAAAGAAAAACTATAACTGACCTCCATATTTCATGGATAATTCTGAAATGGCTTCTTATTTCCACACTGGTTTTGACTACGTGAGAATGTTAAATGAATAATTTAGGAATTTAGGAATAGTAAGTAGTTTTTGAAGAGAAGGTTATAGTTTTAATTTACAAAATAGATTTTCTTTGTATAATACCCCGTGCAGAATCATGATCATAGATAGGTTTCCCTACTGAAAGAGAGAATGTGGTACTCAAAAGGAATATCTGTAGGTTTCTTAGAGGAAACATCTGCTGGTGCTTTTCTCAGCTCAAACAACGTATTTCATTTTGTGTACTTTTCTTTCTTCCTCTGTAGAGAAAAAGATTGTTTAAAAGAGAGATTGCTGGGCCTTAGCCCAGATCCACAGATTTAGAATCTGAGGCATTGAGACCTGGGAATTTGCATTGTAAACAATTATCCTGAGCAGTGCTGCATTGGCAAATATGTAACAACTTGCTCATGAAAAATAGTGTATTATAAACTTTGCTGATGCAGAGAATATACACTGTACCACATAAAAATTATAAAATATACAATACTCTTTTCTGTAAATTCCATATAGTCAATTGATTTCCACATAAGGCTGTCTTTGATTTTTGCTGAACTGTTTTATTTGTGGCCAAATTACGGTTGTAACTGATGAATGAATATAGTTCCAACACGAATGTTGGTGGGTAATTTTGTTTATGGTAAGACAAAAATAAACCAGTGAAGATTATATTGGAACTCACTTTAATATTAGTCAATGGTGTCAGTAACTTATTTGCTGAACAAGGTAAGAGTTTTCAAATGTTGAAAAAATGTTTCTTCAATTTTTTTTCATTATTCACAATGTAATAGTTATAGATATGACATACTTTTTATTTTTGAATTCTAAGCAGGCTTCACACCTGCCACAGAGCCCATTGTGAGGCTTGAACTCACAACCCTGAGATTCAGACCTGAACTGAGATCAAGAGTCAGACACTTGACTGATGGATCCACCCAGGCACCCTTGGACATGACGCACTTCTAAGTTTAATCTGCATTACACAGAATAGACAACACAACCAACAAAATATAAGGCCTGTTTTGTGGCATTTTTCAAATTTCACTCCCGCCTTGCCAATTTCAAGCTACCAATGTGATGTTCTTGAAGCAAGGTTGGAAAGGGATGCCCAATACTATATAATGATATATTTCTATCATCAATATGATAGATGTAAGTGACCTGAAAAGCAGTTCAATAGTAAAATATGGTAAATAATTATGAAGTGATAAATTTTAGTGTTACCTTTATTTTTCAGATATTTTATTTAGATACTTTAAATATATTTAAGATAACTTATATTTTAAAATATAATTTAAAAGATTTTTAAAGATTTTATTATTTTAAGGAATCTCTATACCCAATATGGGACTCAAACTCACAACCCTGAGATCAAGAGTTGTGCACTCCACTGACTGAGCCTACCAGGTGCCCCTAAACCATAACTTAATTTTTAATAATGGTTATGTTTAACGACTGACTCATAAAATTCCTGAAAATGTAACATTTATGTTTGATATATATTTGTTTAAATTTTTATTTATTTATTGAGAGAGAGTGTGTGAGCTGGGGAAGGGCAGAGAGAGGGAGAGAGAGAATCCTAAGCAGGCTCTGTGCTGTCAGTGCAGAGCCTGACTCGGGGCTCCATCCCACGACCTGAGCCCACGATCATGACCTGAGCCAAAATCAAGCATCAGATGCTTAACAGATGGAGCCACCCAGGTGCTTCTGAAAATTTAAAATTTAAACAATTAATGTATAAATTTTAATCAGAAATTAAAAATTAGAATTTTCTCAAGACAATAGATAGGCTTATAGACAGGGTATTTTTATAAAGGATTGAACACAATTTACATACATAAAGATGTGGTAGGTCGTGGTGTATGTATATTAGCATCAAACTATAAAGTATAAAGTGCCTTCAAGGCACTTAGCTTTGTGCTGATGGTTGTAGGAAATGCAGAAATAAAAAGTATGCTTTTTTTAAACTTTACGTCTTCATAATACATATATATGAAAATGTTAATGTAGTGATGACTACAAAATGACTTGTTAAAGTATGAGGGCAGATCAATAGCTCTGTGATGTCTGTAAATAGTAGGGAACTTATCTTGGAAGAGGTGGAACTTAATTAGGGACCTGAGAAATGGGTAGTCAAACCCAGACAGTGGTCTCGTACTGTAGAGCAAGGAAGAGCGTGGCAAGCAACAAAGAGGAGTTGAACAAACACAATCCAGAATTTTTTTTTTTTTTACCAGTTCTTTCCTTTAGGTTTCAGTGGTATAATCCACTCCACATATAGTTTGAGGGTGTTAGGATTTTGCTATTGTTTATTAACAGGATCGTTAATTCTAGTCTGCGGGGGTGCGTGGTCCACATCCTCCCTCTGATCTTTTTCCTCAAGCTCTTCCACTTCTTGATTCTTTAGCATCTTTGATTTTCCCTCACATTGCCCCTCTTCCCCCTGCGAAGGTTGGTCTACTTCTGCCCCAATGGGGTCAGCAAAAGGTTAATTCATTTCTCATTGGTCTGTTTAACAACAAATTTTTCTTTAACCGTGTACTGTAGTCAAGTTCAGTGGTGAAGCCACGCTCCCTATGTGAGTGCACTTTCACCCAAAAGTAGAGATATTCTCGCTGAATGTAGATAAAGCAAGCCTTAATGAATGGACTCATCACCCAAGAGAGGAGAGGGGAGACTCCTGATTTCTAGGAAGAAAGGTGAAGGGTCATGGTTTCTGAGCACTCCATGCAGGGTTTATAACCCAGAGGAAGGGGTGTCTGTGTGTGTGAGGCATTGCTCTGGTGGCCACACAGTTTCCCCCAAAATAGGTCCTTGCTCACCTGGCCAGAGGAGACACAATGGTGTCTTTTTTTTTTTTTTAAGTTTATTTATTTATTTTGAGAGAAAGAGGCAGCATGAGTGGGGGAGGGGCAAAGAGAGAGAGAGACTCCCAAGCAGGCTCTCCACTGTGGGACAGACCCCAATGTAGGGATGGAACTCACAAACCTTGAGATCATGACCTGAGCTGGAATCAAGAGTCAGATGCGTAATGGGCAGAGCCACCCAGATACCCTGACACAATAGTGTCTTAGTACTCATCTCTCAATTCATCATAATTTCATGTTTTCGTTATTATTTTTACTATGTAGATATTGTTCACTCTTAAACCAAGTAGTGTCCTATGATTGCATTTCTTTTATTATGTAACATTTTCCCCCCGGAGTTAATAATGGGCTTACTTTTTTACTTGCTTAATTTCTTAGCACCTCCTGCCAAGTCTTCCCATGCTCTGTAAAAATACTTCCCATTAGGTAACTTCTCTTTTCTGTTTGGGTTGTCTGTTTTTGATTTTCATAAGTACCTCAGTCTTGATTCACACCCCCATTTTCTTAGAATACAGTCTCCATTAGTTTCTTGAGTAAAGGTCCAAAGGAATAATTATATTTGGAGATTTGCATGTGTGCAAATACTTTTATTCTATTCTCATAACTTATCATTAGTTAGACTGGGTGCGGGACTCTAGTTGGAAATCTTTTGATACTGTCCATACTCTAAATTGATTGTGATTTTTATTTATTTATTTTTTTAAACTTATTTGGAAGGCCGCCTGGGTGGCTTAGTCAGGTAAGTGTCTCACTCTTGATTTTTGCTCAGGTCACGATCTCACAGTCATGAGATTGAGCTCTGTGTCAGGCTCCACACCAGCGTGGAGCCTGCTTAAGATGATCTCTCTCCCTCTCCCACTGTCCCTTTCCTGGTGTCTCTCTCTCTCTCTCTCTCTCTCTCTCTCTCTCTCTCTCTCTCTCAAAAACAAAAAACAAACAACAAACAAAAAACAAACCTTATTGAAATCTTAATATTATTACTAATATAAAATTTCACAATGTGCAACTTATTACTTTATTTTATTTTTAAAATATTTTTAAAACATTTTTATTTATTTTTGAGAGACAGAGAGAGAGAGCACCAGCGGGGGGCGGGTAGAGAGAGAGAGCGAGACACAGAAATCCAAAGCAGGCTCTAGGCTCTGAGCTGTCAGCAGAGCTTGAATCCACGAGAGCCGTGAGATCATGACCTGAGCCAAAGTCGGATGTTCAACCGACTGAGCCACCCGGGCACCCCTCCTTTTAAATTTCTTTGTTAGGTAATGTAGTGAAAAGCACCTCAAATTCAATATGCCCAAAATAGAACTCCTTTTCTTCCTGCTCCACTCCTTGTTTTCTCATTCTCAATGAATGATACTACCATTTATCTAATTATACTTGTTGGAAACATAACCCTCATATGTAATTTGTCATTAATTCTCCTCAGTGTGTCTTCTGATGTATTTCTTTAATATCTCCATCCCTCTTCCTCTTATCTCTGGCAAATTATTCCAG
The DNA here is from genome assembly GCF_016509475.1 of Prionailurus bengalensis. NCBI lineage: Eukaryota > Metazoa > Chordata > Mammalia > Carnivora > Felidae > Prionailurus > Prionailurus bengalensis. The sequence continues at coordinate 117,507,147 of NC_057350.1, forward strand.
GACACCATTCCATTTCACTCCCTGACCCAAATTTCCTAACTGATCTTTTTATAAACACTCTTGTGCTCTTTCATTCTGTTCTCTTCATTGTACCTGGATAGATCCTTTGGAAATGCATATCTGGTAATGTCAAATTCCTACTTAAAATTAGTCTTCATTGCATTCCCATTAGTGAAATTTATCCCAATGGATAAAGACAAAGACCTTGAGCAAAGCCTCCCAGACCTTGTGTGACCTATGTCTCTAGGTCCTTCCTTCTTCCTTCTTCCTTCCTTCCTTCCTTCCTTCCTTCCTTCCTTCCTTCCTTCCTTCCTTCCTTCCTTTTTCTTTAATTCTTGCTCTTTTTTGGGGAGGTGGCCATGAATGATAAATAACCTGATTTTATTTGGATTAATCAAGAAAACAAGTCAGGCAAAATCAATAAAGTAATTATTTACACATATATTTATTATAAATACAATATATTTTAAATAAAATATTTAAAAATCTCTTTGAATTTGCAGCTAATAAAAATGGTTATAATTGCAATAGACATTGTAATAACAATGTTTAATTTTTTTTTAAATTTTTTTTAACGTTTTTATTTATTTTTGAGACAGAGAGAGACACAGCATGAATGGGGGAGGGGCAGAGAGAGAGGGAGACACAGAATCCGAAACAGGCTCCAGACTCTGAGCTGTCAGCACAGAGCCCGACGCGGGGCTCGAACTCACAGACCGCGAGATCGTGACCTGAGCCGAAGTCGGCTGCTTAACCGACTGAGCCACCCAGGCGCCCCAACAATGTTTAATTTTGAAGTATACTTATTTAGAGGTTAACATTCCAAAATATATTAAGTTCATTAAAACAAGAAATTAAGGGGGGGGGGGTTCCTGGGTGGTTCAGTCGGTAAAGTGTCTGACTTTAACTCAGATCATGATCTCACAGTCTGTGAGTTCGAGCCCCTTGCCGCCCTCTGTGCTGACAGCTCAGAGCCTGGAGCCTGCTTCAGATTCTATGTTTTCCTGTCTTTCTGCCCCTCCTCCATTCTCTCTCTCTCTCTCTCTCTCTCTCTCTCTCTCAAAAATAAAAAAAAGGAAAAGAAATTAAAGGTATTATGAACTTTAACTTGGCAGCATTTAAAAATTTCAAGGTATTCCAGTTATTTTGCTTAAAGACAGTAACTTCAGCAAGGAATGATCCTTTAATTCATACTCCCTATTTCCTAATGAGATTTTTCTTCAGTTTAATTTAGAAAACCATCTTTTAACTCATGATTTAATAAAGTATTTGTTCATAGATGCATATAGGTGTACCTCAGCATTCTACTTCAGAACTATAGAGAGCAGAATGTAGTATGCTTGAAAATGATAATGATTGTATTATTTTGTGTGCTTTCTTAAGGGACCACACTTACAATGGAGAAGGCAAATGTTTTTGTATCTCCATTTTAATTTATGACTATTTTATTCTTTCATCTTTAAAAACTTGATTTCCTTTCTACTGGGTAATAGATTTCCGAATCAGATTATGGATTGGGCTACATCCCCAAAAGGCCAATTTGTGAGTTTTAGATAAATGTCACGTAGTTTTGTTTAATGATCTCAGAATATATAATGCAGTGGGGGTGAGTGACGGCTGCATGAGGATGTATATATTCCAGAATCCTCTTGCTGGTTTTTGGCACAGCCTGCTGTAGTTCCAGTCTCTTTGTTTACCATGTGCAAAAGACCGGATCAACTTTCAAACACTTTATTATGGTTTAATGGGGGAATCATTAGTAGATGAGTTTAACAGACCCAAATGGTAGACACTCAGTGGTTTATTTTTCAAGATTAAAATAATGTCTGTTTCTAACCTTCAGTAGTTTAAAGCAAATTTGCATACAGCTGTATCCAGTTAAGTGCCTTTCAGACTTCTTGTTACATTAAGAATGTACAAGCATTAAGAGTGCTTGTAATACAATTGACTTTAGGCTGAATTTTACATTAATGGCCCCCTTTGTTATTTAGCTGGTATTAAAGGCTTAAGTACAAGAAAATCCATGTACAAAGCGTATCATTTTTATTTTAATTTAAGCTTCCAAGAAATTTCGTGACTAAAACATCCGTTATGCCATTTGGAATAATTTTTTTTTCCCCCTAAAGCTCTTTGTAGCAAGAGACAAATGTTAGCAGAATCTCAAAATGCATAGTTACCTCAGGATTGCCGGGTGAATTGATAAAGACTACAGTGATACAAATTGGCATCACAATGGCCAGGGGACACAAAGCTGACAGGGTTTGGGCCTCTCTTAGGACACTGTTAGGAAAAGGGCCATTAACATTGGCAAACAGGAAAAAGGGCTGTGAGTAGGATACTAACAAGTATAGCAAGGGAGGGGACTCTGCCAGAGCAGGAAGTGATATCAACCAATCTCTAAGGGAAACGCTTTGGACCATCTTTCCTTAACAAATGCCTAGAAATTATACTATTTATGCGATATCTACTTGCTTATTAATATATCTAATAGGAACTGTTCGATATTAATAAAATCTCTATTTCTCTGGAAATGTTAGGATATCCTAGGTAAATGAATTTTATGGTTCTCTTCAATGTTACAACTCTGTAAAATACACTAGTCTGCACTTGATTCTCTTCATCAAAAATTAGGCCATTACTATGCACGAGGCACTAGGCCAGGAGCTTTTCTCTCTTACTGTGTGAGAAATGTATTGAATATAATTGTGCATTTCTTTGATGACCGGGGATCTTGTAGTGCCTCCTGTAATCTCCATTCTGAAAATTTTTTCTCATTGAAAATCAGTTCAGAAATGGATGTCAAAGGTGAAGGAGACTGCACTGAACTCCATGACTACTCTAGAAATATATACCTTTGTGTTTGAAACTATTCCCTTTTAATTGCTACCTTTTCTTAGAAGTAAAGTGCTAAGGAAAATTTGATTAATTGAGAAAGCTGGATATTTTGATTAATTGAGGGAAGTTGAGTTCCAAATAATTGAGTGCTTATCACAAACTCATCCTTTCTATATGTTTTTGGTTATTATTAAAATTTTTTTTAATGTTTATTTGTTTTTGAGAGAGAGAGAGAGAGAGCATGAGTGAGGGAGGGGCAGAGAGAGAGGGAGACACAGAATCTGAAGCAGACTCCCGGTTCCAATCTGTCAGCACAGAGTCTGATGTGGGTCTCAAACTCACCAACTGTGAGATCATGACCTGAGCTGAAGTCGAACACCTAACCGACTGAGCCACACAGGCACCCCTTGGTTCTTTTTTCAAAAAGAGTGCTTTTTGAAATGAATCTACCTGATGTAATTTGTGAAGTGACTTTTCAATGCCTAATGAATGAAAGATGAGAAAGACCAATAGGAAGAGACTGAAGTTTGTGATTCTATCTGTTGACTGGGGTTGCGATACTACTGAACTACTACTGAACTGTAAATATACTGGGTGTAAACAAGTATCTGAAGAATATAACCAGAGAAAACATCTGGTAGAGCAAATAAACATAGCCAGGAGCTCCCAATAGTTGAGTGGAAAATAGCACCTTGGGAAGTAGGCCATGTTCCGAGATCCTTCCTTGTGCTACAAATGTGGGAGGTTGACACGTATCTTGGAAAATATTCCAGAGGGCTGGATATCAAGATGTAACCACAAGAATCAAGGTAATCATTCACTCCCCATAGTTAGACACATCATCAGGACTGGATCTGAGGGATAAGGTGGAAACCAACATCTGGACTTGCAGACTTCCCAAACTGCAGAGGTTGAACAGAAAAAGGCATAGGAATGAACTCTGCCAGTGGAGACTGAGGCAACTCAGAGCTTAAGCCTTGTCTAGCTGGTGAAGTGGCTACCAATTGTCTTCATGTGGAAAGGCAGGCCCAGCATGGCCAGATCTTACAATTTTGAAAGAGACATCAAAATTGATTGTCTGAATTTTACATGTTGTAATTAATGTACACGAGAAAACCAGAAAGTAGGTCGAAAAATTAATAGGCCAGATCTCCAAGTCTTCCATACTTATGCTGTATGTTCTTAACATGACCTGTAAGGCCTCTGCTTCTCCTCATCTCTCACTATGCTACTCCTTCATCATTCCACGCTAGCAGCACTTGCCTTTCTTAAGTTCTTCAAATGATTCTGCTTCAGTAGTGCTCTCCAATCATCCTTTCTGTTTGGTTATCTCTTATTCATACCTGAGATCTCAGCAAAAATATCACCTCTCAGGAAAATTATTCCTAACAACCCCTCAATGCCCTAAGATTTGGTAAGGATTCGTCTCTTAAGTTTTTGAACTTTTGGTTTATGATAGTTATGTAGCTAGTATTTGTGACTTGGGTGGGAGGTGTGCAGTGATAGAGTCCACTGATTTGTTTCAAGTCTACTTCCCCATTGAAATACGAGCATCTCAAGTTTGGGGACTTGTCTGTTTTGTTGAATGCTGTTTCTCCAGTAACTTACATAGTATATTTACTGAGTAATATACTCAGAGTATATTTACTGACTGAATCAATGAACTGCCCTCTTGGCACAGTAGAACTAATACATTTTGTGGTGAAGGGCACATGAGATCTCTCCGTGGTCCTGAAAATTATTTGTGACAAGACCTGGCCACTTGTTTGAAACATTTGAGATAGCAGAATGTATGACACCAGCAGCTACTAATAACAACTGTCCAGGAAAATGGAAAAGATGACAGAAGAAAGAACTAATAAAAATAACTAATATACACCGAGACTCTTCTACATGTATGGGTCTCTGCTTTACATACATAATCATATTTAATTCTCACAAACAACTCAGTAGCAGATATTTTTACCCTCATTTTGTGGATGAAGGAACCAAGACGTAGAGAGATTAAATAGTTTTCAGTATATGTGCTGGGGAAGTGAGCACGAGATCAGTCTTCAGAAGTCCCAATTCTCAGAAGTGACTGAGATGACATTCCAACAATAGTTTGTTGATTCCAGAATTCACTTCATTAACACACAATGCACAGTGGCCGAGGGTTGATAGAACTTAAATGCTTCTTGTCTAGAGGGAGGATTGTTTTTCTAAACTCGAGCAAGGGCTAAACCTCTGTGTGTGACAAGCTGGCCAATCATTGCAACGGCAGGGAGAAAAGGGCAGCAAAGTTTGTGAATCAACCATGATACACAGTATTTAGCAAACAATTGACAATACTTGCTTTTCCAGGATTAGTTTAAAAGATTATAGCTTCTTTGCAGTAAATAATGAACATATTGCAGTGACAATATTTACTGAATACAAAAGATATTGTTCATAATCTTCAGAAGTCACATTTTGACAAAGTTTAATCCTGAGAAGAAAAGATAATGATCAATTTCATGATTGTAGATATTTTTCTTAGGTTGAAGAGCCCCTAGAAATATCTAAGGGGTATAGTCCCTAATTTTCTGAATTATTTCTCCAAATACGTTTTTCTGGAACTGTTGATTACTTGTAAACGATACTCACAATACCAAACATTTATTTGTACTTGCAGCGTTTGAAAGGAGTGAACTGTTTAGTTGTGTACAAGTGACTTGTTTGGTATACTTATGAGTGGAGGTAGGGATGTGGCCTTTGATGAACGTATTCAGGTGCAAGATCACTAAGAAAAGCTCAGAGGGGAAGAAGAGAGAGAAAAGAACATGATGGTCCCCAATTCAAGTTCAGACTGTGGCCCAGGAACTAACCCATGGAAATAGGGAGACCCTACAGTCACACCCACAAATTCTAGTCATGAGAGGTGCTGAAGCAGGAGATAGATGCTTATGCCTAATGCCCAGTACATGTAGCGTCACTCCTTGTGGGTTACTCAGATGTTATAGGGAAACATCACTGCCGGTCATCCCCATATGTATTCTTTTTCCCCTTTGGAGACCTCCACCTCAGTGTGTCTTATCTCTTCTCCCTTCCAGCTGCAATTTTATATACTGCACAAGAATAGAAGCTCTCTAGTCACTGACCATTGCTGGAAGTGGAACAATCACGGACTATATGGGGTAGCTGATAGTATCCAGCTCAGGCAGACACACTTAAGAATTTTTTTTAAAAGGCTCTACTAATGAGGTAATAATAAGCTTCCTTCTTTTATTACACAATGAAGCTGTACAGATTCAGTTTTGATCATCTATCATTCTTATTTCTCACTTGTTTTAGGATACACACGGCATTTAGCCCTCGAAGGATCAATAAAACAGCCACTAGACCTGTTGATGTATTTAAGTTTTCCAGAAATAACAGTTTGTGTCTCATTAAGTCCTTATTTAATTCTGTAACTTTTACTTAATTTCCTTTCTATGAAAAATGACAAAGATGTAAGCATTATGGACAGGATATTACTATCTGGAAGTTGGCAATCTAACACGTAGTTATTAATTTCATGGCCCAGAAGGTGAAGAATATAGTATAATACCTTATGGGCTTTCTGCTTATTTCAACCTGTCCAATGTAATGAATATGGTATATTTTCCAAGCAGATTGGACTTCAAGAATAGGGTTTGACTGGAAAATGAGATGTGATTTCAAAAGTTACCCTTCTAAAGATGGCATGTTCACAAATAGCTAGAGTGAAGTTCAGATAACGCTGGGACTTTAGAAGTAATGGCATTAGATCAACAAGCAATGTTAGCTTTCGCAAAATAAAATTTGTCATCCCTCTGTGATTTAGACATGCTATAAATAGAAACTGTTTAAAAGGTGTTATTTAGTAGTTTCCAGTATGCAGCTGTCTATTTCAATCATTTAATTTTGGCATCTAATCCAACTCCTAGTCTCCATCAGAGACAAATAAGAAACCATATGTGAAGGCATCTGTGGAAATCTTCCTTTTATTTATGACAGCATTAAAGTAAGACTCTGATGTCAGTTACTTAACAATAATAGACGTTCCTTTGCACCTATAGTGCTGGGTTACTTGGGCATATCCCTCAGTGGTATCTTATACCTACTGCTGTTTGCTTCATTATATACAGATGCACAGCAGTGGAGACAGTAATAGTCTTTCTTAATTAAATAAAGCTAAATGTTAATTAGTCCAAAAAATTGATTTATTTTTAGTGCACGAAACTTTTCATACTGGGCCTTTTGCTTTTAAAGAACAGGTTGTATTCTCATTTAGAACTTTACATTTTCCCCCTTTATTTTGGGTTTGTATTTGGAGTCTTGTGGTGGGCTCTAATCGTCATAGAGAAATTATAGGTCTACAGATGTTTTCAAGATGTTCCTCTGTCAGTAGCAGATTATCCCCTGTAGCAAAATCTCATTAAAGTGCAATTTACAGAGCTCTGCTGATGTTGCCATCAACCAAAATTAAAGGCATTAATTTTTCAAAGTTCACAGAAGTCCTTACATAAATGATGTAGCAGTTTGCAAGAACAATTTACAGAAGTGTTATTTGCAGAATTAACCTACATTAACAGAACAAATGTTGTAAGGGTGGAAGAAAGGGCTGGGCAGTGAAATTGCAGCTGTTCCCATTTTATATTAGGTGCTTGATGTAAAGAAGTGTTGAAATGTAACAATGACTGCTTGCTGGGTGAAAAGTTGAGAAGGGAAAACAAGAATTTGAACGACCTTGCTAAAGAGTTAAGTTTATAATAGAGCGATCACCAGTTGGGGACACCCAGTGAGACCTTAAATTCTACTTTGAAACATCTGTAGTCAATATCTTTTAAAATATTCTCATTTAGAGAATGAGTTTATGTAGCTCATGTTGTGAGTATTTCTCTTCAATAAACTGCCAAATGTTTGAGAATTTATTATCTGCACCTCAGCATCCTAACTAAAAGTTATGTGCATAGTGGTGGTTGTGGCCTAAGATATTAAGGCGTGACTTTCTCCTGGTAAAAGAGGTATACCTTTTCGTATCATTATTGTGTTTCTTTTCCAATATGCCCATTTTTCTTTAACAAAATCTTGACTACTGAATTTAAAACATCGCAGTTGAATCTTCAAAGGGATTAGAAATTTCAGAGATTAAAAGCAGAAAAAAAGACTTTCTTTTTGAAGTAGTAACTATTTTGCTAACACACTTGTTTCAGAACAGAGGGTACAACTCTGAAAACTCATTAATCTTTACCAATCTTTTTCCTTTCATTCCATTAGTTATTTCAGCCTGGATTTGAATCTCATTGTATAAATGAGAGGGCTCATCAATCACACCTGGTCTGCGCCATGCTTCCTCTGGAAGGCTTAAACTTTGCGAGGTCCCAAAGATGACCTTTCTTTTTTCACAAAGTCTGGGTGATGCTTGGTGGTTAGAGCAAACCTTTGGGATGTTATCTGTGCTGGTACAAAGTTCGTCTCGGCAAGTGGCGTCAGTGGCAAACACAAGCTGTTTCTGTATGGTAGCCAACCACTGAAAGTGAAATTGTGTTGCTAGTGAACAGGTATGTGTATCTACAATCACCCCACACATACTCTTGCAGCCATATCAATTCTTGTGATATGACTTGTTTCATGCACGCCACGCTCAAGCTCAACTTGTTTTGTCTCAATTTTGTCTGGGGACCTACCGGGTTTGACTAAACATTTTTTTTTTTCCTGTGCATATCAATAAGTTCATGGTCTTTTGTCAGGAAATTCACCTTTGGATGAGCAATTATGATAAATGTGTGTTTAAGGAATCTTAACAAAAATTCAACAAACAGCACTATTATAAAATCTTAAAAAATATAATTGTACAAGATGAAAAATCAGAACGCTGCAAGAAATTTGGAAAGGTCCGTTGGCTTTTGGTGGGTACAAAATTTAGGAATTTGCTAATAAACTCTAGGAAAGTTTCCTATCTGAAAATGACAGTTCCCATGGGACCAGGTGGAATACATGTCCATTGGCCTGTCTGTTTGCAAAGAGGATATCAATTATGTTCCAGAATGATGGGGCCATCTGTTAACCAGGGGCTGATTTCAAATCATCAAATATTGGTAGGAACATTAAGCCTTGCTAATTTGCATAGTATCATTATCTCTAATACAAAAAATACATTTGGGAAAAAAGTGAATATTCTCTGGTCCATTCAAGTATGAAGATATCCACTTGGGTACAGTGCAAACCCTATAATATTTACAGTGGGTAAAGTCTACAGATATTACTCATATCTGCCTTGACACAGTGAAGGCAGCGATTGTCACTTTATTATGTCTTAGACAATAAATGTGAGAAACAAACACAGATGGACTATGAATTTGATTGAAAGCCCCAAGTCCTAGTCAAAAACATTCTTGGATTTTACTCTAATTTTTCCTTTGTTATGTGTCCCTTACATTGTTTCAATAACTTATAAATATATGGTAGATGATTTATTTTTCATAATATTGGTAAGATCAGTAATTTGCTCATTAAGACAAGGTTCTGCACTTTGCTTAAGGTGACTAGCCTACAGAAATATTGGCTGAATCATTTATTTTCATGTATATTTGATGATAAATTTTCCTTACTCATACAGGACCTCATTTAAAGAAGTAATTAACCAATAGTAATATTAAGAAATCTGACAATAGTATATGCATACTTATATGTATACCTCTAATGTGTGATCACAATTATATAGCATCAGCACAACAGAATGAAGATTTTAGATGTTAGTTTTATGAAAGATTTGAGAAAAATCCCATATAATAATAATTCAGAAAACAAGTGTCTTTTTATAAAAATTCCATGTTAACAAACATTGCAAAGAGTTACACTTATTTTAAACAATATTGAATGTTATATTTGTGATATCACTAAACTGATTACAGCCTTTCTTCTTTTGTTCATAAGTAAAAAGAAATATTTTTAGTATTTCGTTGGTCAAAAGTGGATTCCACTTCAAATAACTGGTTTTGGAGGCTCTGTATTTAAGCAAAGGTCATTTGAGCTCAGTCTAGACTTAATTCACAATTCCTGGAGTTGACTAATAATTTGGGCAATTGTTAACCCTTGCAACCGTTCAATGTGACCCACAGATTTTCCTCACATGGTCAGTTTAGAGAGTAACTCAGAGTTTTGCTGCTGGTCTGACCTGGCAACACTAACCACATTCCCTCTTAGAACTTGGTTAACAAACTTCTTTCCAGGTACTCAGGTTCTTACCAGCTGATCTGTCTCCCTGTCGTCTTCAAAAGTGTCCTCTGTCCAGACTCTCTTCTTGAATATTTTACTTTGAGACAATGAATGGATTAGGTAACAAAGGAGACTCAGTTTGTATTTCTTTTGCCAAATCTGGTCAGAATCAGCTTAGAAAAATCTGCTAGGCTCTATTCAGAGAACTTCAGGAAAGGCTTGTTTGTAATCTTGATATTTGGAATGAATTCAACATATTCCTTATCTGTTTAATTTTGGTCAGAGAGTTCTTAATTTTGGTCAGTAAATGAATGATGGAAATGTCCATCTAAATATTTAGAATTAGAAAGTTGGTTTTTAATAATATTGATTTATCCTCCAACCCCTCACCCCCAACCACAGGTAACAATTTATGTGTATAAGAGAAATTCCTTGATCTAAATGAAGGCCATCTTTTTGAAGATAATTATACCTCATGTCCGTTAGTTAAAGTGGTGAATGTGTCAGGCGCAGTGCTATCAACAGTGATACCCTCTCCTTAAAGAGAGGGGAGGAACTGACATGTGTACAATGAGATATCAAGCTACATCAAGAGAAGCTGTGAGACAGGTGGAGTAAAATACTAAGGAAGTGCACAGGGGGACTCACTGCAGCCAGTGGTGGCAAATAAGGTAGGGCTAGATGGGGGCACAGAACTTCATCAGGAGGAAAGTCAAGGTGGCAGGAACTACAATAAAGAGACATAAAAATACATGATAAATTTTATAGATTACAGATAATAAAGTTTGAAATTAATTATTATTAAACCATGAGAATATATACATAAAACATAACCATAAGAATATATATACACACATATATGAGTAAGTATATGTAAGACTATGTATATGTACATACAGGTATACATGCATGTATACATACATATGTATTCATACATATACATACATATTTTGAGGCATTTGGCCAACACAAAATGCATTTTCCTTCCCCCCCAAACTTTCTCATTTTATTCTGTATGGGTATGCATAATGATCATGCATTCAAACCTTTTATGTTGTCAAAAATGATATTAATTAGGTAGTGTTCCTGAGTCTTTATAACTTTCCTTCTTTGCTGTTCAGTGTTATCTGTAAAAATTTTGCTGATAAAGATTATATTGGTTATAAAAACCATCAGTTATTTATTTTCTTCATACATTAGCATGCACATATATGAGAAAGAAACAGAGCAATTATTTTCTTGGCCATAACAAAGATATTTTGTTACATGCTGGAAATATTAAATGTTAAATTGACTAATCTTAAAAAAATGAAATCAACATCTCCTACAAATTCATTAGTGATTTGGACTTTCACAGTTATTTAATTTCTTAAGTACAGAAAAATTTAAATTTGTATGATATTTAAAAATCTCTAGAGAATAAATAAAATTTATTGCAAAAATATATATATTATATATTAGGTAATACCTAATATATAAAATTAAGCATGTTGTAACTTGAGTATATTTTAAAAATTAAATGTATAGATGTTACAACAAGAGTGATATATACATTATTTTGGAAACTATTAATATTTTTTAGAAATACTCCAGGAAAACTTTTAGCAAAAATGTCTCTTCCAGATATGAAAGTTGTTTAACATGCTTCATTGGATATATAGCTTTCAAACAGTAAATGCTTTTACAGAAAACTCTTAGAGTTGACAAATAATGAAGGCATACTATATTATATGCTGGTCCCTTCAGGTTGAACAACCTTTTTACTTTCTATATGATGCTGATGAATATAGAGAAGGTATTTTGAAATATAAATTTAGAAAGTTTTTCTGGTCATAATACATAAAAGTAAATGTTTCTCCATTTAACTTTTAGATACCGTGAAAAGCAGACGTGGCAGTCATTTAACGATTTAATGACCATAACTCGTTATAGCACAATAGTGAACTATGCAACCATTTATTTTGTTTCCCCAGAAGCTGGAACAAAATGGCGGGAGGGAAGAAACATGCTTTATATACAAATGTATAACATTAATAATACTTTTTGGCTGGTTTTATTTATTTATTTATTAAAAAGAATATTTAATCTTTATTTATTTTTGAAAGAGAGAGAGACAGAGCAGGAGCAGGGGAGGGAGACACAGAATTTGAAGCAGGCTCCAGGTAGCAGGGTGCCCGGGTGACTCAGTCGGTTAAGCATCTGACTCTTGATTTCTGCTCAGGTCCATGATCTCACGGTTCGTGGGATCGAGCCCTGCACTGGGCTCTGCACTGTCAGATTGGGGTTCTCTCTCTCAACCTCTCTCTCTGTCCCTCTCCCGCTTGTGCTTGCTCACTCTCTCTCTCAAAAAAGTAAACATTAAAAAATTTAATAAAATTAATGGTAAAATAATGTTAATAAAGTAATATGAAAAATAAGGCTAGTTTCAAAGTAGTATAAAGGTCATGTTAAATAGACTGAATCACATTTTTATTGCAGATATAATCCCTGAAAACTTGTATTATTTAATAAACATTTATGAGTTAAACATAATTTATCAGAATATAGTGAAAAGAAATCCAAGTTGAAAATAATTCCACAATAAGGCTCTGAAATTAAACATTTTTTTTTCCAAAAATTTTTTACACCAGCACTATATATTTTTAGTTATATATGTATATGTATATATATATGATTATACATATTTTTAGTTATGAGTAAACAATTCAGCATTCAAAAAAGGCAAACCATTTAAAAAGGAGAGACATTTATAGTACAACAAAAATGGAAGTTTTTTTTAACACTAACTTATATACTTGAGTAAGATTGCCTTCTCTGTAAGAATTCTTCGCTTCCTATTAGAGTTCTTGTGAAATTGGAATTGGCCTATCAATAATCAGCATAGTGGGCTCTTCATTACCGTAGAGGAAGCATTTCAGTCTTTAGATGTGTATATAACAGCACTGGCTCCTGCGAGTACAGAAATTTAAAAAACAGGTACATGTCAGTTTTAAAGAATAATCCATCTCTATATCTTTATAGCTATATATTTAGATTTTAAAGAATATGTTGATCATATATATGGAATATCTGGACATATTATCTATTTATGTCATATATCTATTATATGATCTTGATATATATATTTATATATTTATCTGGGTTTATATATATCATAAAAGTGTGGTGCGTATATATATATATGATATATATATCGTATATATGTATATGTATATACATATATATATCATATATTTATATATATTCTTTAAAATCAAGTCTATAGGGGCACCTGGGTGGCTCATTCAGTTAAATGTCTGACTTCTGTTCAGGTCATGATCTTATGCTTCGTGGGTTCAAGCCCCGCACCAGGCTCTGTGCTGACAGCTCAGAGCCTGGAGCCTGCTTCAGATTCTGTGTCTCCCTCTCTCTCTGCCTCTCTCTCTCTCTCAAAAATAAATACATTAAAAAAATCCAAGTCTATAGATATTTGGACTATTCTCCATGTATGACTGAGATATGTGTCTATACATGTAGACATCTATACCTTTGTGTCTATTAATACAGATCTAGATCATATAATTATAGATATCTATATATATTCTTTAAAATCCTTATTGATATATATCCATGTTTTTTACAGAATCAGGTACTGTGTGTGTGTGTGTATGTGTGTGTGTGTGCACAATTTTATTTCAACTTTTCCCCCCACCCCCACGCCAGTGTTGTTGATAGTAACTCTTCTGCCTAATGAGCAATGCATGGCTTTTTGTGAGCTCTGCCTTCATTCAACTGGGGTGAGTGGCCAGGCAGAATGAACTCAGAGATGCTTCATGCTTCCTCCCCTTTGTGCTGTTTTTCCTCCTTTCCCCCTTTCCGTTGTCTCTTTTTCACTTTCCTCCTATTCTTTCATTTTAGTCACTCCTTTTTTTGGTGAGGGAGGGTTCAACTTTGCATGTTTCCTGCTTCCAATCATTGTCACTTGTTTTATTAGAGAGTAAATTGTTAGGAGGTTAGTGCACTACATAACAAAGGAGGGTGTGACCCTTCTTGATTTGCCTCTGTTCATTCCCTTCCAGAACTGTATGGGATGAGAAATTAGTTAGTAACAGTCTTGCCAGCACTCTGCGTAGTATGATTGTTGTGTAGAAACAACAATAGAACCTCATCGAGTGCATGACTCTATGCCTGGTAACATGCTAAACACTTTATACCATTATCTCATTTTATGCACATAAGTCCATATGGTAGATATAGTTCTCTCCTCTTTACAAATGAGAAATCTAGGTTTTACAGAAGTTGAAAACTTAGTGGTGGTCTTGGAAGGGGCATTCAAATTTGAACCCATGTCTAACTCCAAAGTCCACATCTATAACCAGTAGGCTTATTGCCTCAGTTTTGTTTTATTTGAAAGTCTACGTTTTTTCCTACTTATTAACTAAATGGTATCAGGATAGGTGAAATATGGAACTTTAGCTTATGAGAAACAGATGTTTGAAGTACATGACCAAATGTCGACTGGAAGACTCATTTCCCTCCACATTTTTCTTCAGTGAGATATCATTTGGAGGGAAAAAAAAGGCACAACTTTTTCTCTTTGTTTTCCTTGAGAATGTTTTAAAGATTTATAACACAGAATATGTTTGTGACGACTATGGTAGAGAAAGCAACTGGTTTTCAGAAACTTTAGGTTACAGATTAATAATAATAATAATGATACGGTGCCATTCCTCTGAGCAGACTCAGATGATTTATAAAAGTTGGAGGTAAACATAATTTCACTCCCACCCCAGCCAGAGCAAACAGACTAGGCAACAGTGTGAGCTTGCTGGAGTGGTGCTCTCTATGCATCTTTGGAATATTTGAGAGCTTTGTGTTGCCTGTCTCAAAACTGATTTAATAATCAATCACTTAGGGATTAAAAGTCTAAGTTCTTGTTCTGCATTGAGAAAAATACTAATTGAATAAATAACAATAAGGGTTTTTAAAAATTTTCATTTATCTGGTCTCTATAGAAATTAAAACTTACCATTCTATTGGTTAGAAAGCTATAGAGCCACATGTATATACGAGCTTACTTTGAATTAATGTGGATGTAATAATACATCCATGCATTTGAGTGTAGAAATTTTTATTCCTGGAATAAATCTGTTAGCTTTTAGACAAAAAGAGTTTTGTTTCAAGAACTGTTTGAATTTCTTCCCCATATTTTCTGGCTTGACTGGTGCTTCTGAATAAAAATAATGACTAATTAGTGTGAAATCCTCTTTGAATGATAGGATTTCTGGGAAAAGAATTACCAGATTATTTTACATACCCTAGTCATTTGTAAATTGTTGTGTGCGATTCCCCCAGAGGAATGACATATTTTGCTCAGCAATTTATTATAAGAATTTGGACAAGGTTTTACTCTTAAGCTTTGAGATGACCTCTAGGCCTATCTTGGCTTTTGCCTTAAGTTAAGATGTGCATATGTGAACTTCTTAGAGGACTGTGGGAAGCCATAGTCCCACCCTGGGGTAGAGAGAGTCTCGATGCCGCATCTGCATGCAAGTGACTTCAGGCCACACTGGAATTTCCCAGGAAATTTCCAGGGATCCGAAGGTGTCACAGAAGTAGCCCAAATTATATTCATGTGCCTTCTCTTTACCTTTTCCTATTCATGTCACACACTCTCAGATCTTGAAATCTTTTTTTTTTTTTTTTTTTTTTTTTGGTAAATAGGATTTATGGGAACACTTGTGTACTGGCAGAATCCTAATTCACCTCCCAGGTTTCTCTACCCCTTAAAGAGGCTAAGTTAACTCTCCTTATAGCTGCCAAGACAATATTCCCAGTTTCACCATTCCTGAATCATATTACTTCCTGTGCTAATAAGAGGAAGTAGGTGAGCTGGAAAAAACAAAAGCCTGGACTTGAGATTTAAATTCTAATTTTGTCCATGCTCTTAACTAGTCCTAGCCTGGTGACCTTGAGTGAGTCATTGAACTCAGTTCAGTGATATTTTAGTTTTCCTTCTGTTATAACACATAGAATTTCAGAGATGGAAGAAACCTTGGATGAGAACAAAAGCCTTAGACTCAAGTGTCTCGACTGAGCAGCCATAGGTGACCTGTGAAATGGGCCTGATGTCACGCTATAGAATGTGATGAGGGCTGCGATCCACTGGAGATACAATACCCAGTCTAGGATAAGTAGTGGGTCATAGCTAATTGTTGTCAGTGAGAATTTGCCCAAATTTGGCTGACCTTTATATGTGTGTGTGTGTGTGTATAATATATTTACGTAGGCTACATGCCCAATGTGGGGCTTGAACTCATGACCCTGAGATCAAGAGTTGCATTCTCTACTGACGGAGGCAGCCCGGCATCCCTGACCTTTATATTTTTTAAAAGAAGAGTATAAAACCAGATTTGCTGTGAAATCCTCTGATTTCTAAGTGCTCATAAATATTTGAAAAAAACGCACAACACACATCTGCCAAGGGGATTTGCTGTGTAGGTGGTCAGTTACCTCTAATAGGGGGTCCAGGGAGTCCCCACGACTGCCTTCGGCTGCAGTAGGAATCCCTTTAGTGCTCACAAGATACATGCTCAGTGTAGATGGCTCTGTGGCTATGGAAAGGGCTGCTGAGGACATTTATTGATTTTTGTCATCAAGTTTGTGGGAGCTTTGAATACTGAATCATGTTTCCATTAGATTTTGATTAGTTGGCTACCAGACAAGAAATTTCCAGGACCATTTTTTTCCTACTGAAATTCTGTGCAACTCTTTCTGACTTAGCAACATATCCAACAAGTGGCACAACAGCAAAGACAGGGGCCCGATGAGTGGTGTCCAAAGCTTACATTTGCAGGAATGGCATTGCAAAGAGGACTGTCTCAGTTGTGGGCATCGAAGAATGATACCCCTGTCAATTAGCTGGGAAAAGGATTTTGAAAAATCAATCTAACGCTATTTCAGGGTGGGCCTTCAGAAAGTAAAAGATAGATGGGGCTGAAAATTTCTGTCTTACAGGCAACGAGGCAGTACAGTGGTGTCTTGGAAAGTTCTGCTTTGGAATTTTGACTTCTCTCAGCCTAAGTCTCTTCATCTGTAAAATGGACATTACGATAGTGATATTAAAACCTACCTTTCTAGAACTGTGAGGCTGTGATAAATGAGGAAGAGCGAGAAAAGTGCTGAGAAGAGCGTCTGCCGCAGGAGCGTGAAATTAATGTCAGCTGTTCTTTGTACCTGCCCCTCACCCCGTCTCAGACTTCGCTCTACTTGTGCAGCCTGTGGTAGCATTGCAGTTACCCGGGGTGGTTCTGTCACTTAAGCGTCAGACTCTTGATTTCCGCTCAGATCATGATCTCTCGGTTGGTATATTCAAGCGCCACGTAGGGTTCTGCACAGACAGTGCGGGAGCCTGCTTGGGATTCTCTGTCTCCCTCTCCCTCGGCCCCCCCCCCCCCATCTACTTGTTCTCTCTCAAAATAAATACATAAATAAATTAAAAAAAAGAGAGAGAGAGACAGCATCGTTTTGTGCAGATTCTTCAAAAATGTCGTTGAAAGCATAGACATATATACACATTATGACTACATAGTGATTAATATCTATAAATGATTAACAAATTAGTAAGTTGGGCTTGTATTGACATTGTTCTTTCCTGCCTAGTGCTTTGTAGGCTTAAACTGAGGATTGTTGTCAGTATTCTATATTTGCTTAACCAATAGTGCAGATTAAATTATATTACTATCTTAATATTAATGTATTGATGTTAGAAGCACCCGTAATTGGTAGAGCAAAGGTCAGTTAAATAGTGAAACCATTAGGTTCAAAACTTAAATGTCAGCAGAGGCACAATTTTTTAATCTGGGGCAATTATCTGGTCCATTGACTTTTGCTGTGACATGTACGTCATTGCATATATATATATATATATATACACACACACACACACACAAGGTAGGACCTACACAAGACAATTTAATTATTTATTATTACTTTTTAATTTACCCTTCACTGCAATTGTGTAGTGAAAAATATAGCCAATGAAGTAGTTGCTCTGCATCTGAATTATGAAAAGATAAAAAACATGATAAAACATATGTCCAAAACATGCTAGATGTTTTAGAAGAGCAAATGAGGACTTATCCTTTTCATAGAAGATGTGTGGGCATTGTTTATTTCTATTCAGAAGTGTACAATCACGATGAAGTATTTAATCTGGTATATTCAAGTCAGGTGCTATAAAATCTATTGACTCCAATTTTGACTTTTGAATAGTCAGAATAGCCCACTACAAATGCAAACACCACAGAGTAGCTTGTAAACAACTTTTAGTGGTCTTTGCAAACGTGGATTCATTTACTTCTGAATGAGTCTTACCTCAGGACTTCAGAAGACAGTCCGTTTGGTAATCAATTTTCCTTATAAAGACTACATCGGTATCCTTTGTACAGTCCAAAAACTAAACAACAACCCAGGTTTTTTGTTAGTTGGTTTATTTTTTGTTCTCAAATAAGCAATTCTTCAGCCAAGTTAGAACCATTACAGAGTACCGACCGAGAAGCAGATATAATACTGCACGCACATACCATTCTAAGTCTTCTTATTTTAGTGTAATACTTAGAGGGTTTGCCACAACTGATTGCTCGTCTTCATGACTATCTTTCTGTAAATTTGGTGGGTACTCATTCCACTGTGTTATTATCTAAGTATATGGGAGTAAATTTATTTTTGAAATAGCCGTTAGGTGTAAGGCAATTATTAGTTGGGCATAATTTAGTTTGCATTTCACATTTTATAATTTTTCCATCAATTATATATTTCCACTAAAATACTTTATAGTTTAGGAGAACAGTAAAATTAGAGAAAGGACTGTATGAATTTATTTTTTTTTTTCAACGTTTATTTATTTTTGGGACAGAGAGAGACAGAGCATGAACGGGGGAGGGGCAGAGAGAGAGGGAGACACAGAATCGGAAACAGGCTCCAGGCTCTGAGCCATCAGCCCAGAGCCCGACGCGGGGCTCGAACTCACGGACCGCGAGATCGTGACCTGGCGGAAGTCGGACGCTTAACCGACTGCGCCACCCAGGCACCCCAGGACTGTATGAATTTAAATGGGCCACACTTATTTTACAGAAATAAATTTAGGGATAAACTAATGTGTATTTGACAAACAAGATTGGCTTGGAAACTGAGTCCCTTGGAAATGTTTGTCAATGTTTTAGAAGGCTGGTCTATGCTAAAAAGGGAATGAAGCCATGTTTGTAATGGGATATTTTGAGAAGTTTATCTTTAAACTAATTTATTTAGTGTCACCTGTAAGATATATGATTGTCAGTACATTTTTGCTTTTGCTGGACTGCAGTCTCCGTGAATGTAGGGACGTCCTTACTATGGCCCACCCAGCCCTGCATGCCTGGGATCTTCTCTCCCTCAGCAGCCTCCTCTCCTGTCCTCCCTCACACTGACAGTAGTCCGGCCACGATGATCTTCAGCTCCTGAAGCTCAAATCTACTTCTTTCTCTCTCAGAGCTGTAGCTAACTCTTACTCATCCTAATCAGATCCCAGTATAAGATTCATTTCCACTCCCGCATGGCTCTCATCATAACTGTCTCCTTCCCTTGTAGGAATGTGAGTGTAGTGGAGAATGGCTATGTCCCACCGCTGGGTGCAGTATCCTGCATGTAGCCCAAGACGGCAAAGGCTTGTGGAACGAACGAATGAATGAATCCCCTAGCATTTAGCACAGTGGATGCTTGGAAAGATCATATACCGAATAGATTGTTATTATGTGAATATATTGTTTCCAAGTTTTTTCCAGCTCTAAAATTCAAACTATTTTGTGTAATGCGAACTCGTGTACAAATGTAATTATATATGTTTATATTTCCATGCTCACTCTGAGCTCTTAGAGGACACCGTTAAATGGTCAGGTGCAAATGCTACATTTGTCATTTGCTAGCTGCGTGAATTTGAGCAAGTCACTTAAACTTTGGAAGTTTTCTCTGGTAAGATGGGGGTAATAGTGTTGTACTTCTAATGTGGTGAAGCAAAAGTGGAATAAGGTATATAAGGTTTACATGTGATAAATACTAGACATATGTTAGCCTCTTTTGGTTTTGTGTAATAAATACTACTGGCCTTAGGATCTCTATTACCTGTCAGAGTGACCGCAACATCAGGTAGTCATTGTGGCCAAATCTTCTCCTTCAGAAATGGTATTTTTGTATCTCATTGTAAGGCCTAAGTAGGAAAGCCTCATGAAGTTGTTGAAAGTGAAACATGGGACTGTGCTTTTGTGACCGGAGTTTCTAAGCAGTCGTGTGCCATTAGCAGAGTAATATAATCCTTCCAGGTTTCTAGTTGGCTTAAAAAAAATGCTTGAACAGAATAATGTCAGGATGGAAATTTTATGATTGCAGCTCAAATGCCTGAGTCATTAATTACCTGGAGGCTCAGCCTCTCTTTCAGACTCTACGTCCTATGGATGTAGTGACAGGCTTGCTTTTGTCAGTTCGGGGCAGGGAGAAGACACAAAGGGGTTAGCTATAACACTACCAATATTTTACCCAGTGAAATCTGGGTTAAATGAGGCTTGTGGCAACTTGAAGTCTAAAACGCACTTTGCTAGATATGTTTTGTTCATATAGCCGAAGCTCATTGTATGGATAGAAATTTGGAATACGATCCAGTAATGAACTGGTCACACCAACAGTGTCTGTTTCCCTCTCTCTCAACCCATAAATCGCCTGATTTTTAGAAAACACTTTTAAATACCAAGGACAATTTTGGCACAACCTAATATAGTTCTCAACGCTGGCTGCTTGTTCCCCACGTAACAGGAAGTGGCCCTCTCGACCATTGTTTCTTTTTCGTTGTATGAATGTGGATATATATGAATGGTGAACAATGGCACATTTAGCCTAGAAGCAAAAGGAGATGTTCACAACCAGAAGTGGCGTTCGATACGGAACGGGGGGTGTACCCTCACAAATAAGCAAAGGAAGGCAAGTAATGAATAAAACATCTTTTCAGAAGTGCAGAAAAGTCAGTTGCACCATGTTAAAGCTGTTGCCAGGCAACATATCTTTTCACAATAAACTCTTGTGAGTCAGATAACTCATGGAGACACTGAATTGGCAAATGTAACTGCTCTCAGGCAACTTCTGCAGGGCAGAGAATGCTCACAATTCTTTGCACAACATCAGGAATGCATCTCTTCTTGTAACAACTTCTTCTTTGAACCACACCATTTGTTTTCGTCTCTTCATGGGAATTCCCAGTCTTTATGTCTGAATTCCTCTTTATCTCGCAGGCAGCCAGGATGAACATGCAGATCAGGAACACATTCTTCACGGTCTAGGGCTGGGAGAGTGCAGGCATCCCACCTTAGGTGCGAATGTGCAAGTTCTGCAGAGGGGTTTATAAATATGAACGGCGACAGCTATGAGAAATCCATGCTGGTGCAGGAGAAACTCAAATGAAACAAAACAAAACACCCCTCAAGTTTATTTATGAAATCAGTTTATGATAGAAGGAAAATCCCCCCATCCTGGTCTGTCAGGAAGCACACCGGACACATCAGGAATAGTGATTGTCTTTTTGAGGATGAAATGAGATGACCTCAGGACCACCCACCCTTGTATTAGCAGAGCAGACTGAAAAAGCAGATTTTTGAACAGTAACTTGCTGTCTGATATTCCTGGCAGAAATACAAAAACATACTTCCATCTCAAATTTATGGCACCATAATGTATTCCCTTTAAGCTTTCCAGATCGTTCCCGTTGCCAAATGTGACCAAAGCATAATCACAGCGACTAAACAAATTAAATGTTCGGTTAAAGACAAGCTCCCCCAAAAAGTGAGGAAGGGAAAGAAAGCCCCCAGATTGGTAATAAATTAATGCCACGTCAGGCTTTTTCGTCAGTGAGCTCACAGCCAGGCCTTTAAAGTGCTGTTATCATGCCATGCGATGACGTAGGGAGAATTTTGTCTCCTACAGGAGAGGACTGCATGGCACATGCAGGTTCTGGTCACGAATTTTGCTTTATTTACTATATGCAGCAATAATGGCCATCTTTAAGAGAATAATTTTGGATTATTCTCATTTCATACTTAAAGTACGTCTCATTTTTTGTGATAGCAGGATAAACAGCATGACACGATATTTTGTTACCTTATATAAGCTTTCAATATTTTGCGTATTTAGTGAATTAGATTAAACATTTTAATTGTGGAAATTTCCTCCCCCACATGTTAAATGCTAACATTTAAAAACATGCTTTCCTATCTTTTTACCCAGTATCCATTTATGTGTGTGTGTGTGTGTGTGTGTGTGTGTGTGTGTGTGTGTACTAAATGTCAACATTTGATTAGGTTAAATAATGTGACAATTTCCTTTGTGGGGGAGAATGAATTTGGACCAACAAAGACTGAAAAGTAGCCAAGGTGGAGAAAAAAAGTAAGCCTTTTTTTATACATTTGCACAAATTTTGGAGCTGGCTATGGCCTGTAGAATTTATACATCCCAATTATTTTGTGTCATTGTTGCATAAATCAAAACCCTGCAGAATGAAATGACTTGTGTAAGTTCATCAGTCTAGTTTGTTAGCTGACTCAGAAACTGGACCCAGATTCTGCAGTACTTTCTCATATAATATTTCTGCCTATTTCTTGTGATGAAATATGGTAAGACTTCAAAACCCAAGTGAAGTATGTGATCTCCAAAATTTATTCTTTTGAAAGAAATAGAACTGTAATGCCATTTTAAAATAGGAATCTATATTTCATACCATTTTTCTTCATTTATTTTTTAGTCAAAATTTATTTAGAAGAGAACTCTACCTAAACGTGTGTCTTGAATATAAAAATATAGGTCAACAAATGTCAAGCACCTGTATTGTGTAGCTATTTGTATAGCTATTATTCACTCTAATAGGAATGGCCATACCTTATCAAGAATTTTTTTCCTTTTTTTTCTTTTAAAAATGTAAAAAAGGAAGGAAGTTATAGGTCACTTAAAAAGGACTTGAAATACTGTCAATGATTGGTGTGAATTGGTTGGTGACCTAAGAAACATAATGGATTAAAACTGATCATCTAATTCTATAAATGCATGTGAATTTTTCCTAAAATATTATGCCTTTATTACATACCTCAAAGATTATACTGTGTACCTGGCATATGAATTAGTCATATTACTGCATTAATCTTGGACAAAGTACTAAGCCTATTCACCCATGAGATACAGATAGTAATACTCGCCATAAACATTCACAGAGGGGCAAAATGAAATCGCAAATTGGAACTTATTGTCCATTGTAAATCACCGTATAAACATAAGGGAGTATGATATTCCTTATATACAAACATCAGGAACCAAAGGACAAAGTTGAATTTTCCTTGTTTTGTCTCAGTGGGCAAATAATTAGCAGGGAATTAGCATAGCAAAGAGATATTCTCAGAACATAAACATCATGCAAGTGTCTCTGGCCTTTATGACTACCTAGGTGCTTGAAAGTATGAGAAAAATACATTTGGCTAATGGTTTCTTCTTCTTATATACCCGTAAAAGTTTTCCATACACTTGTCATAGTTTAAAAAATAATAGGATTTAAAATGTGTATTTTGAACAGCCTTAAATTTTCACTACAAATTATGTTAGAATACAAATAATAATTAATGTTGTTGCAGAAATTCATATCAAGTTATAATAATTTCAGCTTATCCTTTGTAACTGCATGTTTCTCCTATTGCTTTAATGCTAATTTAGGCCACATTATATACAAAATTAAATCTTACTTTTATGGCTACACCCTTGGGGTTCAATGAAAAGGCTTTATGAGCTAGAAATTAAAAGTACTGGTTGAAAATACTATTACATTATACCAGCGATTATTAAGGCAATTTACAAAGTTAGTGCTAAAACTATGTACATTTTTCATTGTTAGCCCTCATATATTCAGTAAGCCCATGGGACTGTTTGGTATATAATTCGGCAAATAAAATCAATTGAAAAGTAAATAGCAGATCAATGACATTTATCACAAAAGAAAATTATACTATACCAACAGCAATATTTATTTAACCGAATATTGTTATGAATTAACACATTTATTATTTATTTATTACTGCCGTTTTTTAATGAATTAACACATTTATACTAAATGATTCCAGGAATACATTTGGGTGCTGCCTTCCTCAACTACAAACGAATGTGGTTTTAACCTGGCAATTTCCTCTTTCAAAGTGAGAGAAAATGATGAAATTTATGAAAGTATACTTTTGATAAAATATACTTCTGACTTTTTAAGACTCTCATAGTTTCTTCACAAAAGTATCCTGTAATGTGGATATATGTTTATATCATGGACGTCTGATGGACCTCAGACAAAATTAAAAGATATTTCGTAATTTAGGAAGAATTATTAAATAGATAAGTAAATTTAAGCTCGATAATATACAGATATAGGTTATTCTTTTTAAAGACTTGAAAAGATTAGTAACATCTGAATCACTATAAGATATGCATGCATATGCAAAGATATGATGCTATCATTTTTCATTTGTGTGTTACAGTGATTTAGTTATTCTGTGGGACTCTAATAAGTCCTTAGGAAAAAGTATTTTTAAAAAAGACACTTTGAGACATTCCCGAGCTTATTTTATTAAGTGCATCATGAAATTTGGGGTGGCACATAATGGTACAGCATTTCATAATGAAAAAGCTTCTCTATTAAGAGAAATATTTGACTGCTTCCAGCACAAAGACAAAATGGCCATTAATGTTTGTCTGTTGAAGGAAAAACAATTTAATGTTCTACTTGACAAACAATGGACATATAAAACATCTTTTTAGGTTTAATTTTTGAATTCTTAGGCAGCAATAAGTGACATTTCCACATGGAAGTATCTTCTTTGGTTTCTTCTCTTCACTATGGCTGATACTTTTGAACAGGCTATGGTAACTACATCACAGAATAATAAGAGTAAAGTTAACTTCATACTGTGTCAACTATCAGGGTTAGGAAGAAGCAGGCGATAATTTTAGGATCCAAAAAGAAGTAGCTAGAAAGGGTGGAGTGAGGACAATGTACCTATCTCTAAGTCAGTAGAATCCAATCTTTCTGTGAGAACATGATTGTTGCCAGGCCAGAGCAGGGGTAACAAAACCAAGTATCTACATTTCCCTGTCACTGTGTAAATCCTGGCAAATATAAGACCACAGGAAATGGTAGACTTGTGATGAACCAATCAGCAAGGGCATGCCTGCTTAGATACAAGCAAATTGAGAGATTTTAAAGCCACTGTGAGACCAAAGCCAACCCTTCTGAAGGATGAACTTACCCAATGAGGTTACCATTTAGTAAACCCTGATAGTTTAGCATTACTTGGTGCGTGTAAATGTGTGTGTGTGTGTGTGCGTGTGCGTGTGCGTGTGTGTGTGTGTGTGTGTGTGTGTGTGTGTTGTGAAAAGGAGGAAGGGGCACCATTCCATACTGCAACCTTTCACACTGGCAATCACATTAGATATTCAAGGAGACTGACATGTTACAAATAGCATAGAAATCTACCACATGTAGGTTGTGGATACTTCGAGTAATTTTGGCTCAGTAATAGGTAACTCTTGGTGGGGGCAAAATGAAGCATATGAATGATAAATTACTGAATTATTTAAAATTTCCACCTACTTATTAGGACAATTTCTATTTGGTACAAAATAGAAGGAAAATGGATTTTAACTATTTACTTTGAAGAGCTAAAAACTGTTTCTTTGTGGATTTCCATATTTAAAACTCCAGCAAATAATTAATGGAACTAATCTGATTGCATGAAAAGTAATTCAATTTTATGATGTCTACAACAATTAAATTTATCAACGCACATAAATTATGAGAATAGAATAAAGCATAATAATGTGAAATTTCAAACTATCTAAAATGTTTCTATAAAAAGGATTCATTTTTATATATTAACTCATTGAAACATTTTATAATTTCATAATAAACCCTATTGGTTCTTAGTTTAAAAATTGATATTTGGAGATTACCTTTGGATAATTCTACATAATGTTAATAACATATGTTATTTATTGAAAATGTTCCGACTATCCATTGAGCCATTCACTTAAAGTCATTAATTCAGGAACTTGCTTGCTCTCCAGCAGACTGAAAATCAAAACTCTATATTTATGATAAAAAAAGAAGATGCCCATAGACTTAACATTTAATTCCCTAAACAATTATTGTATCCCTAAACAATTAGCTCACATGCTTTTCTCGTGTCTCTAAATGAATGATTTTAAAATATGACTAATAAGTAAATGGGGGGAAAGACTACATTACTTAGGAATTTTATTAGGCTGTCAATTTAAATACTCATTCCTCAGGCAAAGTGCAACTTCACATTTAAATAAATGTATATTAAACACTTTAAATTGATAGCACCAACCCTTCCCTGGGGTATGAATCATTTAGACTTTTCTAGTATACTGTTGTAAAGGACAACATTACATTATACTACATTAATCTAGTATATTAATATCTTTGATTATAAATTCACCATTAAGAGGTAAAAGTGTGTCTGACATGTTTAATAAGGAAGTTAAAAACTACTACACTAGGTAGCAAAATTACTATTTTTTTCTGTTATACCTAGAAAAATATCATTATTTCAACATTAACTGTATCAATTATTTTAAAGTCAATTATTAAAGCACTACAACTACCAAATTTGCTCCATCAAATTGGCTTTAATATATAGACCATTAGCCAATTAAATTTAATCTATTATGCACACAAGAATTCACTATCAAAATGCATATGACTTTGTTCCCTCTTCTTAGCGTTGTTAGGATGTAAACTATTCTGCCTTAGTGTTACAACAGATCATTTTTGGACACATCAGGAAATCAAATTATAAGAAAAAGTTGAAATGAGTTATTCAGTCTGACATAAGTTTCTTTTCTCTTGAAAACCCAGATTTTAAAATTTCAAATTAAACTGAACTGATTTGTTAGTTTCAAAGCTTGTCTGACACTAACATATTTTAAATTGATAGGAATAGTACAGCACCAAACTATTCCTGGGGTGCAAGAATACATTAAACATTTTTAATACAGTGGGCTCTTTACCACAAGACAGATAATACCTATATATTGTCAGCTGATTAAGAACAAATATGGAAATAGCGTTTAAAGATGCACTAGTTCCATAACTAGAAGCAAATTACTTAATTTTAACTTACCGCATTTGAAGATTGAGGAAAATTACATTGTTTATTTAAAATGTTAATGTGTCATTTTCTGCTTGACCTTTTAAGAATCTGAGGAGAGTGAATATTTAAAATGGATTTGAAGATTGCTTATCTACTAATTTACCTAGATTATTTGTGATCAATAGCTTATTAATATTATGTCAAGGAAAAGAATCGTTAAGTAAAGAAATTACAGATAAAATGCTCACAAATATTTTTATCGAGTCAAATTCCATGAACTTCATTTTTGTAGATCCTTTCATGTTCATAAATCTGTGATGGCTCACCAAGTCTGCTAAGTGTTTACTTCATGTCTGACAGATAACCAGTCCTTCATTAATTAAATATATCTACCCAAGTTGGTTTTTTAAAGACATACCAATGAATTCAAATTAGTTTGTGAAATGTTAGACAAATCAAATTTGGATTCCCTCTACTTTGAATATCCACTTGTCTAGATTCTTCCCACCTGCTGTCATGCGTTAATTTTTTTTAAAGCTTCATCTATTTGCAAAAAAAGAAAGAAATTGGTATTGTCTTGTGTTGTTTCATCCTTAAAGCGAAACCATTTGCAAGAAAATTATAGGTCCCTAGTGTTGAGCTTCTTTGCATATTAATTTTGTTAGCCTTACCTCCTGTGGTCTTTAGTTCTGGAAGGCCTATTAGATAATACACAAGATAAATTTTTCCCTTGTATCTCTGAGTTACTAGAAAATACATCCATTTTCCCTTAAAACTGAAATTTGCAGTATGAGTCACGCATATTTTCCTTTATATTACAAATAGAGATTTATTTAATTAAGCATGTTAAGTACTATAATAGTCAATATTAGTTATATTCCTGGAACCCGAGTTTCTGGGAATATGTTATTAATGTTCAGTACAAGTATGGCACAGTATTCCAAACTAGTTAATGTAATGCCATGAAATGTGAACTTTGAATGAAACTTTATATTATAAATAAGAGTTCCAACAAGTTTAGAAGAGCAAGTCATTCGTGTATATTGAACAAATAATATAAAAAGAATCCATCCTGAATGGAAATCATCCATTTGGTGACTCAAGCCTACAATGATGCCTTGAAAGGACATGTATTTATCCCTCTTTAAAATTCCAGATGTTGCTGCTTTGATTTTTTCTTTTTATAACATTTCATCAGGCTTTCAAATTTGCTTACGGTGTTTACATTGATCCTATTTGAATGCTAATATATCAAAAATTCCTAAATTTCACTTAGAAATATTAAAACCGACTTAAAAAAGAGATTAAATATGACAGCAAAAAGAAGACAGAAGAGAGAGAAATAATGATTCAATTTGCCATTAGATCTCTGTTGGAAGTTAGACTAATTAAGAATAAAGAATGTTGAATGAGTTTCAGAAGGCTTCCCCTTTTAGAAATTGGCATTGCATTTTTAGTCAGGACACCGGGTGAACACTGCAGATTGTTGAAAAGAGGCTCAAGGGCTTACACAATTTGAGAATTTTGTAAACTTTCAGGGAAGTTTTAGTCTTTGAAATAGTTTTGCTGTCCTAGAAATGAAGCAATAAAAATATTGTTACCGAGATAAAAAAGTAATTTTTTGGTAGATGTTCTTTAAAACAAATCAATGATGATTTGTACTTACTAATGGAGAAAAGTCTTAATCAGAGATTCACTATCTATATCAGCACCTGTATCTATCTCTATTATATGTAGATGAATATATAAAATATATGGATATATAAATGTATATATATTTAGCATTTTGAACGTATAGATGTATGAGGGTAAAACACTAAGAAGGAAGCAAAGTGCTTTATTATTTAAAAATGATACAGGTAATAGAGACTATTTAACAAACTGTGGATTTATTTTTAATAAAGCTGTCTTCAAACTTCTGAAACTTTCCAAGTGTTGACACTGTATGTTGTCTAAATAGGTCAAAGCACAAAGTAGAAATGATGGTGATATAACCTCTCATCTGACTCTAACATCATGTTGCTATTACCTTTTGAATGTATTTACAAATATAATATTATACTGAAGTAAAAACTAAAATGGATTTTATGATACATAAAATCATATTTCAAAAATTCAATGAAATATTTCAATGGGAACCAGGAAACCCTTCCTCCTATATGTTATATATATATATATATATGTTTTTTATTCGTCTTGAGTAGAAAAATCATAGAACATATATATTGCAGAGATAAACTAAGACATAGTATATAGGCTTGCATTTAAATAAAATTATTATTTTAATTAGGTATTAGGATTAAGTTTTGAGGCAAATATGAGCCAACAATTTGAGGAATGAAATTACCACATTTTTGTGTCTAAGCTTTTAATGTTTTGTTTTTTTGCCATCAAAATATGATTTATTTCCCATTACAAAGTTCGTGGATATTAAAAGTATAATAGTAGTTTAATAACATATTCTTCTATGCTTCCTAATTTCATTGCTTTGTTTATATAACTATTGAAGAAAACATTATCTTCAAAAATGATTTTAACCTTTATGTATCTGATCAAAGTATAGAAATCTGAAAGCAAGCCCATCTTATTAGGAATAGTAGTAAGAA
Source organism: Prionailurus bengalensis (assembly GCF_016509475.1). Lineage (NCBI taxonomy): Eukaryota > Metazoa > Chordata > Mammalia > Carnivora > Felidae > Prionailurus > Prionailurus bengalensis. The sequence goes on from NC_057350.1 coordinate 117,536,983, forward strand.
TGTTCTATAGGCTTATTTAGCTTCTTGGCTGGTGACTTATAACAACAGAAAATTTTTAAGTGTAGGTTAGAGATTTTGGAGGAGTAAGTTATTGTGGTGATATATTCTTCTAAGAAAGATGGTGACCAAGGTTCCACTACTTTGTAGTTATTCTTTGAAGCAGGAAATTAATTTGCAATGCCAAATGAATTTAGATTCCTTAATTCACTCGCTATCTCATTGATTCTAACAACAGAGGAAATCCATGAAATATGTGATGTAATCCCTTGGTTTTTATTAATAAGGAATGTGTATATTTTCGATACATAGAAGATAAATTTAACATATAAGTACCTTTTTATTTTTAATTTAAATATTTGTCTCACTTAAATTTAAAAACAGCACATTTTAATTCAGTGATTTGCTGCACTCACACATATACTTCTTGGTTCTTTATGCTAAGAAACCTCAAATTCTGCATCCATCAAGTTTGTTCAAATTTTACAATAACTATGGTACTCTGATCCTTGTCTGGGATACTCTCTATATGTCCTTCTCATTCCTAACTCTTTTCATTGTGCTCAGTGCGTTTGAAAATGTCTCTCATTTTCTCTCTCCCAAACTAAGTCACGAGCTTTCCTCAATGACCAACACCAATGAGTCTTCACTAACCGCCAACCATCTTTCCATTCTCTTTGGTATGGGCAGATGTTATGAATATTTGTATGCTGCTTCAGGGGAGATGTCTTATTCACTCATATCTCCTCGATATAAATGTTTGTTTGTCAATAATAAGGGCCTGGTTATGGAATCTTTAGGCAACAGAACTTAAAATCAATAAATCCCCATATTTCCTATTTTATTGTGTGTGTGTGTTTTTTTTTTTTTACTTTGTCATGATCTACGTTTTGGTTGCAACAAAAATGGAGTGTTTTTTGAACATGCTTTACTAATTCACTCACATTTAATTGTTAAACATCCAATCAATAATAAAAATATGGCAGCCTGCATATATGTCCAAGGAAGGTAAGTTCCTTCATGGATGTATGTGACAGCCACTAGAAGTTTACAAAATGTCTTTAAAGTGAATCCAAGGGGTGCCTGAGTGGCTCAGTGGGTTAAACATCCAACTCTAGATTTTGTGCTCAGGTCATGATCTCTTGACTTGTGAGTTTGAGCCCTGCATTGGGCTCTGCACCGATAGTGTAGAGCCTGCTTGGGATTCTCTGTCTCCCTCTCCCTCTGTCTCTCTCTCCCTCTCTCTCTCAAAAATAAATAAACATTGAAAAAAGAGAATTCAAGACATCTGAATAAATGTTCTATTAGCTTATTATTGCTGTGGTGTCCAGCAGAAATTGGGACATAAAAAAATAAATGTTTATAAAACTATTAACATCAGTGTGGTTATTAATTCATTTTATGGTATTTTTTACCTTGAATTTCACTTGATTAAATGAAGTAAGAAATACTAGACTACTTAACTCCACAATCATATATTCTACCTGATTTATCTTTATAGAGCTTACTTAAGTCTATTGGTGGGGAATATTAGCACTGTAATAAAAATGGTTTATAAGCTAACTCTATAATTCAGATTATAAAAAATACAATGTTGATATTTCTACCATTGAAGTTAATATAACCAAAATGATGTTTTATTGAATATATTTACATTAGAAATTTTGTCTCTTAAAAACAAATAAATAAATGTAAACAGCTTTTCTGACAATCATGCATTAGAAATGTATTTTTTATTCAATACTGTGTAGACACTAGAATTTGAAGGGAGAAAATTCTTGAAAGTGTATATTAGATTTTTCTTTCCACACTGAAATTCAGTTTGGGTTATTCTTGGATTTTAAAATGTACATTTCAAGAACTTTTATTTCTGGCTCTCATTTTAACTGTCTCAGAATATAATTAATTTCCATAGACTGTAGAAAAACTGCCAGAGCTCTTTATGTCTTACAAAACAAAGAGATACTATTCTCTTTCTCACGAAGGAATGTAATACAAGGAAAATTGATACTGAAATCAGGACATGGAAAAATGCAGGAAACGAACTAGATGCCATGCAGAAAAAGAAACAGTGAACTGCCAGATGTAGTTCAATAAAACAGGCGCTAAGGAGTGTCCGCATGAGGCTACTCTCCCGTCCAAACAATCTACTTCCACTAAAATACGCTTGGCTGACACACATTGCTCTCAACCCTCACTTGATCGATTTGCTCTTGGGTTTGCAAGTGATTTGAATGTGTTTTTAAGTTGCTCTCAGAGTTTGACGCTTAAGCACATTCGCATAGTGAACAATGAAAATTCCCAGTGATAAAATATTTCTAGTTGATCTGTGATGTTTCATTTCAAATTCAGTTACTATGTGTAGTTAATACATGTGCTGAAAGCAGTATCAGACCTTAGTTTTGTGAGCTTTGAAACAGTAAAAGAGTTTTCCCATCACATATATTCTTGGCCATGTTTACACACAAAAATTGTTTTAAATATGCGACAGGAAAGAATTCAGTTTGTTGGTCTGAGCAAATGAAATCTTTCACGTGTCATTAAAAATTTTTTTTTAACGTTTATTTATTTTTGAGACAGAGAGAGACAGAGCATGAACAGGGGAGGGTCAGAGAGAGGGAGACACAGAGTCTGAAACAGGCTCCAGGCTCTGAGCTGTCGGCACAGAGCCCGACACGGGGCTCGAACTCACGGACGGAGAGATCATGACCTGAGCCCAAGTCGGACGCCCAAGCGACTGAGCCACCCAGGCTCCCCTCACATGTCGTTTATAACACACTTTATGCAGGGGTTTGTGTAGAAAAATCATTGCAGGTAATCTGGATGAGGGAGTAAAAAACTTTCCCTCTCTGGACTTGTTACACTTTGTAACAAAACCTTCCTCCTCTAATTTTTCACTTAGTTTCCTAGGGAATTTGTTTTATGGAATAATTTGGAATGTCATGTACCTTCTTCCCATAATCCTGTAAATATCGCAAATATAAGAAAGGCATGCTTTCCTAAATTTTATGCTTTAGTAAGACATTTATGGAACAGAAGACTCTGTCTGACCCATGTCACACACATGATCATGTCACACCCATGAACTAGTATTTGATATGAAGCCTTTATACGGTTACTGGGAAACCCCAGCTGACTTGTGTTTGCGAAAAACTCTCACTCACATGCAAAAGCCAAAATCTTCTGCTTCTTAAGCCAGTCATTTGACAACATGGAATTCTGATGTAACGATCCAAAAATGAACTTGGAAGGTCAATGGCTTGGTGTAACAAAGGTGAGGGGATGGGAGAGCCGTACCAGTGCGAGGTGTGAAAAGAAAGGAGGCATCCAGGGAGAGGATGCTCCTGAAACCCACTTCAGAGCACATGAGACACATTGCTCACTTTGCAGTAAGACTGGCCCTGCATGTGGCATCCAGGGGACAGCAGCTCTTAGGTTCCCAGGGGAGTCTACTCTACCATATGAGACCAGTGCTTAAATTTGGAGAAGGTACAATTCCAGGGTTGCATGAATATGGAAATTTATTACTTACATCTTAATAAGTAAGAAAAGGGAAAGGAACAGGACTGTACATTTGGATGCAGGAATAAAACCATGGAATTAGCTCTAAATTAGACTGAATTTGACATTTGTCCTTAAAGGTGTATGGACCTTGTAATCTAATATCACTCTGGGAACCGTGATGGGTGTTGGGCTTCTAGGGGTTGGATGGTGATACTAAAGGCCCAAGACGACTGTCTGTTTCTTTTGTTTGAAAGATCTGGGGAAGCAGATGAGTTTAGCTTGGTATAGTGGAATAGGTTTGGAGTGCTCCTGAGTTGGAAAAAAGGGGAATTGTGGCCCGAGTACTAAAAGGCCACGTAATTTGGAATGAAGCTGATATAACCCAAGTCTATATCCTTTGAGAGATTCTCAGGGACGTGGGGGAAAAAAAACCCAAAAAACAAAAAACAAAACCCAAAAAAACAAAAACAAACAAAAAAACCCCATTATCTGAGGTCAACTGACAATTTCATTTTCTTTTGCTTCTTATTTAATCAACTTTGTGTTATTTGAAACTTCAAACCCCTATCCTTTTTTAATACCTATTATGGGTAAAGATCTGAGGTAATTGCAGAGGGATATAAAAATATGCATGTCATAGCCTTTGCCCCATTTGATATCTAGTTGGGAAGGTAAAGCCAAAATATAAGAAGAGATTTAAAACAATATAAACATTATGCAGTAAACAAAAGATACCACAGAAATCGCTAGGTAGCACACGCTAAGTTTGGAAACCAATGAACACTCTTCGTGGTTTGTATTTAGTGGTCTCCTTAGCACTCTGATTACTAACTGGGACAATGCATGCTTATTTTATGTGTTAATAAAACAAAATACTAGATTTTAGATTGGAATTCAGAGATTGGGCCCATGATCACTTCTAGGTTTTGATTGCCTATTGGCCCTGGCCAGTCATTTATAGCAAAGCGAAGAACTTTGGCATCTCTATAATTGGTGTTTGCAATCATTTATTTATTCACTCAACAAATATTCTTTGAATGCTTACAATGAGAATGGAAATAGAACTGAAGAAGACATGCATGGTTTCTCTTTCCTGAAACTTGCTGTCTGGTAGAGAAGACAGATGTGGGACAGGTAATTTCAAGTGTAATTAATACAAGAAGAGATGTAAATAGTATATGCCAAGACCCAATCTAGATGGAAGATGTTAGGGAAAAGAAATGCTTTTCTAAGTAATTTTTTAAAATTTTTAAAAAGAATTTTTTTATTTAAAAAAAAAATTTTTTTTTAACGTTTATTTATTTTTGAGACAGAGAGACAGAGCATGAACAGGGGAGGGGCAGAGAGAGAGGGAGACACAGAATCAGAAACAGGCTCCAGGCTCTGAGCTGTCAGCACAGAGCCCGACGCGGAGCTTGAACTCACGGACCATGAGATCATGACCTGAGCCGAAGTCGGACGCTTAACCGACCAAGCCACCCAGGCACCCAAAGAATTTTTTTAAGTAAAAAGCCAAAGTAGGAGACTTTCAGGCAAATGGAGGTGGAGAGAAGTGGATGGATCTGAGGGAAATTAAGAGCCATAAATGACAAGGCTTGTCAACTACTCACATACTTTGGAGGGGGGGAAGTGAGAGGGAGGAGAAAAGCGTGAGACCTAGTCCTTTGGCTAGATGGTGACAGTTATGCATTGACAAGAGAAAGAGGCTAGAGAGAGGATCAAGTTTGGAAAAAGATGGGGGTAATGGAAAAAAAAAAGGAGTGACACATTCCTTACCTGAGATGTGAGACTTCCAAGTAGTAATACCAAGTAGGTGGTTAATTGGATCTTGATGTCACAGAGTGGTTTGGGCTGGACATATATGCTTGGAGTCATCACTATATAGTATGGAGCCCCAAGGAAAGACAACATTGAAGAAGGGAGAGGCAGCAGAGAGCAAGAAAAGAACAGAGGAACAGAAAGAGAAAGATGTTTTGGAGAAGAAGAGAATGCTCAGCTATAGCGAATACTCAGAAAAGTCCCATAAATGAGGATTGAAAAGATTTCATGTTACTTAATATACAGATAGTTCTCTTCCAGTCATCCATTGTAACCAACCACTGTGGAACTTAGTGGCTTAAAGCAGTAATTTAGTATTATCTTTCATGGTTTTGGGGTGGATTGGACTGAGCTGCTCACAGCTGCTGAAGGCTCAGTCAGTTAGGATGCCCAAGGCAGCTTCTTCGCTCACATGTCTGGGGCCTCAATGCTCCTCCATGGGACCTCTCTCCAGCAGAGCAGCCTATATGGCAGTTCAGGGCTCTAAGACAAAGAAGGGAGAAACTGCCAGGCCTAGGGAAGGACTACACCTATATCTGATACAAGGTAACTTTTGCTGTCATGGGCTGCCTAGATTCATGGAGAGGGTGTGTGTGTGAAAAAACTCGATTTCTCTTGATGGGGGCAGGTCACAAGGCCTTACTGCAGAATGCCTGTGGTTGGAGATATAGCTGTGGCTATGTTTTGAAAGTGTATTCTGCTAAAAGGTGATAATTACACTGATCACTTACTGCATGTTATGTACAATGTGACGTATTAAGAGCTTTATATACATTATCTCCACAGATGACTAAAAAATACTCTTTTTATATTGAAGTATAATCAGCAAACCACATTATATTAGTTTCAGATGTACAGCCTAGTGATTCCACGATTCTGTACGTTACTCGACGTTCACCAGGATGAGTGTCATCAACACCTGTCACCGTACAACGTTACTGCAATATTATTGAGTATATTCTCTATGCCGTACTTTTCGTCTCCGTGACTTACTTATTTTATGACTGCAAGTCTGTATGTCTTAATCCTCTTTATCTGTTTTGCCAATCCCTCCACCCTCACCTCTCTAGCAACCACCAGTTTGTTCTGTGTGTTTAACATTAAAGATAGATATTGTTATCCTCATCTTACTAGGTGAGAAAACCAGCTCAATGTGGTCAAATGGGTTGTCCAAGGTGTCATAGTTAAGAACATAGCACATATTCACTTATGGTTATTCTTGTATTTTGTAGACTACTGAACTTGCGCTGTTTTTCTGTAATGATTTTTTTAAGCGATAATAAGAAATACTCGTCCTGTTGGAAGTGGCAAACATTTATGAGGGGGTGGGGAGAAAAGAGCTAGAAGAGAGAAAGAAATGGAAGTTCCATGAAGTCATGTTTACTCCCATATCTCTAGCACCTAGACTGTCCTCAGTAAATATTTGTTAAATGATTTAAAAAATTATTTAGCTATTTCCCATTTTTGACATTTGTGATTAATATTCCAAACAATACTCAATGCATGGCACTTTTCCTTGAAGTATTACTTTAAAAAAACCTTTTTCTTTTAACATTTATTCATTTTTGAAAAACAGAGAGAGACAGAGCGAGAATGGGGAAGGGGCAGAGAGAGAGGGAGACACAGAATCTGAAGCAGGCTCCAGGCTCCGAGCTGTCAGCACGGAGCCGTATGTGAGGCTCGAACTCACAGACCGCAAGATCATGATCTGAGCCGAAGTCGGCCGCCCAACCGACTGAACCACCCAGGCGCCCCCTTAAAGTATTACTTTATGCGGAATTTTTGCGAACATATTGTTAATTAATTTATATTTCATAGTTGCCACCACTATCATCATCATCACAATGCATTAAGTAGCTGCCTGATGGTATTTGATGCAGTTCTTAACCTCAAAATTCTCATTGTTTCAAAGAAAGCGGAAAAAAAAGACATTAAGAATCCCCCTAAATGTGCAGGTCAATCTATCATACCGACACATCTACAATACCTCGATCTATAATACCTATAATCTATAATCTATAACCTGTAATCTATAATACCTCTCTATAATACAGAGGTTAGAAACCAAAGGTTAAATGTATATGTAAAGTGATAAGCAGTGTGTTGGGAGAGTTTACGTTTAAAAAGGAGTTTGGGAACAATCTTTTGGTTAGTATGAGATTTCCTATGATTTCACTAGTTCGTGGAATAAGGAAGAACTTATTTGAATAAAGAAGACCTCCGTGGTCATGAACAGGAGTATATGCCCTGTGCGCCATTATTTCCGAGGCTCTAGGAACACACGAATGAAAGAGACCACGGCTAGCAAGAAATTCCTATGAGAAGGTTAAGCGTTGGTGAACAAGGCTTCTCTTTCTAGCTTTAGTGACAGCAGGGAGGACCTTTTGAATGTTGCCCTTTTCCTATTTCAGCAATGTCTCTTTTGCTCCTCTTTGTGATCATGCCCCTCCTGAACTGGACGATCACTGTGCAGACACTGTGCCTGGCACCCAAGGTCCTGGCTAACCTCAACGAAAGGTATTTAGGGACTGATTGTAGCGTCTTGGGTGAAGCAGGGCCTGCCAAACTTTCCATTGTTTCTAAGAGGACAGATTGCTTTGAACAACCACAACACAGCTGTAAGGAAGGGACTTACCTGAAGGCTCAGAAGTACTGCTCCACAGTGAGGGATAATATCTTTACCAGATAATTTATAAAAACTTTAATAGTTAAGAATGACAAGCCTGAGGTTTAAAAATCATGGGAATCAGTATAAAGCCTGTTATTTGGGTCCTAATAAAACCATCAGTGTATTTTTATTTTTATTTTTATTCATTTATTTTAACTTACTTTTAGTGTTTATTTATTTTTGTGAGAAAGAGAGAATGTACGCATGAGTTGGGAAGGGGCAGAGAGAGGGAGACCGAGAATTCCAAGCAGGCTGCATGTTGCCAGCGCGGAGCCCGATGGGGGCTCGAACCCAGGAACTGTGGGATGGTGACCTGAGCTGAAATCAAGAGTTGGATGCGTAACCGATGAGCCACCCAGGTGCCCCTGAGCATTGCATTTTATAAGAAAAAGGCAATCAGTATAATAAATGTCTGAAAATTATTTCTAATGATAAATATGAGAAGTTATGGGAGAAAAGACAGCAAGGTATTAAAAGGAAAAGATAAATAAACTCAAGAAAATTTAAAGTTTTAAAGGAAAAGACATAAATCTAAACTTTCCTAGAGTTATCTGGTGGGCAAATCAAGTTTTAGCAATATAATTTTCTTTCTACTAGTGAGGAACCTGTATTCATGCATGCATGCATGCATGCATTCATTCATTCATTCATTCACTGAACACTTATTGAGTACCACTATATGCCAATCATTGTCCTGAGTGCTGTAGGGGTAGAAGTGGAAAAAAAACATACAAAAATTCCTATCTTCATAGAGCCCCCAATTGGTTTTTCACTTCTTAAAATTTAAATGTTAAGAGTAGTTTGCTACCCTTCATTTTAATCTTAGAACTAAAAATCCTAGTAATATTTTAGTTATGACCATCATTGGCTATAAAAATATTGCGGAAACTCCTTATGTGGGGCTTTAGATTCCCGCTATACAGACATTTTAGCTGCCTTTAAAATTAAAGACAACCGAGAACACATGATTCCATCATCTGGATAAGTAACTAAAGAAAAAAAAAACACGTTGTGAACTTTACTCGATAAGGGCTAACAAAAATATTGAGTCTGTAGAGGTTCATCTGACATTGGGCAAGCCACCTTTCTCAAACTTTGATTTCAACTTTCACATGTGCATTCACACCACGTATTGTATGGGTCAGTGGGCTGAAACCACATGGTGTTTGAGGTAGTTAATATTATCAAAGGAGCATCTGGAGGATGTTCAAGGTTAATGAGAATTCCATTCTTGAACATTTCATTGAACATTGGGAGTTCCTTCTAAGATGGCCAGATTCAGTAAGGTATCATTTTTATCAGTATGAGCTAAAACGTTGCTTATTCCATTAATAATCTCCTTTTTCTTAAATGCAATGTCAGAAATGAATAAACAGTACTCTCAAAATTTCCTCATTTAATATATGAATGGGTGCAGACTTACAAGCAACCATCCGCATGTACGTAAATAACAAAAGAAAAGCAAGTGATGCAAATATGGTCTTGAACTAACTTTCCATAAAACACAAGTGTTTTATTATCTTGCAGTATTATTAAGTGAAGCATGTTTGCAATATTCTATACTGATTTTGAGGAACATTTCCTCTGCCCAAAGTTATTTTCTGCTTCTGTCCCATAAACAAATTCACTAAATAGTCTGCTCAGGTGACCGAGCTGAGGCTGAGAAATGTAAAGTCACTTCTCTAAAGCCACACCACTAATGAGGGGATGGGTCGGCCTTTCAGTGTGTGATTTTCTGACTAGACTACCCATGAGTTTCATTTTATCTTCCATTATCCTCTGATTTCTGCCTTCCCTGTTGTCCTGACCTCGTTTGGGTTTCAAAAGTGCTTTTCAGTTTTTTTGTGCATCAGCATTAAGTTAGGTAATAGGACAAAGATCTGTGGTTCAGGAGTGGAACTCTACCAATGTGCACGCACACATAGACACTGACAGGTTCTGCAGAGGAAACGTATTCAAAAGAGTTAGGTCTTAAACAAACAAACAAACAAACAAACAAAAAACCTGCCTGCAAAAGCTTGCCTTTGAATTGCCTTACTCTTTTCACGATTTTCTGGAGGTGGTGCAACTATCTTTAATAGGATCCAGACGTTTTTGAAGGGGAACAACATGACCCACGTGGAAATGTGGTAGTGACACTTCCTCACATCACAGATGGCAATACTTCTCAGTTCTTGAAAGATAACACACATACAGAGAAAGTGCACAAATTACAAGTGTGCAACCTCCCTTTTTACAAACTGAGCACACCTCTTGTAAGCAGCTCTCAAATGAGAAAAGCAGCACCCAAGAATCCTCTGTTGTGGCCTCTTCCAGTCTCGTGTCTCCCAAGGATAATCACCATCTTGACACCAGAGATCAGAGTTGCCTGGTTCCTAATTTCGCATAAGTGGAATCTACAGCATGCATGTTATGGTGTCTACATTTAGCATTATCGTTGTGAGATTGTTTTCATTTTTGTTATGTGGTTGGAGTTTGTGCATTTTCATTGCTCTGCAGTATTGTATTGAATGCCTATATCACAATTTATTTGTATATTCTGATCTTTGTTTTTCTTCAAATTTTTTATTTAAATTTTCGTTAGTTAGCATACAGCGCAGTATTGGCTTCAGGAGTAGAATTCAGTAGTTTGTCACTTACATGCAACACCCAGTGAGCATCCCAACAAGTGCCCTCTTTAGTGCCCGTCACCCATCTGGTTCATCCCCCACCCACTTCCTTCCATCAACCCTGTTTGTTCTCTATCGCGAAGAGTCTCTTGTGGTTTGTTTCCCTCTCTTCTCTTTTTTCCCCCGTTCCATATGTTTACCTGTTTTGTTTCTTAAATTCCACATATGAGTGAAATCATATGGTATATTTGTCTTTCTCTGTCTTATTTTGTTTAGCATAACACACTCTAGCTCCATCCATGTTGTTGCAAATTGCAAGGTTTCATTCTTTTTGATGGCTGAGTAATACTCCATTGTATATATACCACATTTCCTTTAGCTATTCATCAGTCGATAGACATTTGGGCCCTTGCCATAGTTTGGCTATTGTTGATAGTGCCGCTATAAACATCAGGGTGCATTTACCCCTCTGAATATATACTTTTATATCCTCTGAATACCTAGTAGTGCTGGATGGTAGAGTAGTTCTTTTTTTTTTTTTTTTTTTAACTTTTTGAGTAATTCCATACTGTTTTCCAGAGTGGCTGCACCAGTTTGCATTCTGACCAAAAGTGCAAGAGTGTCTGTGCATCCTTGCCAACACCTGTTGTTTCTTGTGTTGTTAATTTTAGCCATTCTGACATGTGCGAGGTGGTATCTCATTGTGGTTTTGATTTGTATTTCCCTGATGATGAGTGATGTTGAGCATCTTTTCATGTGTCTGTTAGCCATCTGGATGTCTTCTTTGGAAAAATATCCATTTTATGTCTTTTTCCCATTTCTTAACTGGATTATTTGTTTCTTGGGTATTGAGTTTGATAAGTTCTTTATAGGTTTTAGATACTAACCCTTTATCAGGTATGTCATTCGCAAATATCTTCTCTCATTCTTTAGGCTGCCTTTTAGTTTTGTTGATTGTTTTCTTTGATGTGCAGAGGCTTTTTATCTTGATGAAGTCCTAATAGTTCATTTTTGCTTTTGTTTCCCTTGCCTCTGGAGACATGTCTAGTAAGAAGTTGCTATGGCTGAGGTCAAAGAGGTTGCTGCCTGTGTTCTCCTCTAGGATTTTGATGGTTTCCTGTCTCATATTTAGGTCTTTCATCCATTTTGAATATATTTTTGTGTCTGGTGTAAGAAAGTGGTCCAGTTTCATTCTTCTGCATGTCATTGTCCAGTTTTCCCAACACCATTTATTGAAAAGACTGTCTTTTTTTTCCATTATCCAATGGATAATCTTGCCTGCTTTGTCAAAGATAGTTGACCACATGGCTGTGGATTGTGTTTTCTATTCTTGATGGAATTTTGGTAGTTTCCAATTTAGGGTTATCACATATGATAGTGCCATTAACACTCTTATGCATATATTTTGATAGATATATGTATACAGTTCTGTTGAGTAAGTACCTAAGAGTGAAATTGTCCAGCATATTTGGAAAAGCCACCCTAATTTGGTATGAATGAAAGGAAGGGAGGTCTGTGTAAAGAGATCTCTCTCCATCTGTACATGTATTTTAATTGTTGCTTCATGTGCGTATAACATGACCTTTATTAAGTTGTTTTGGAAAATCAAGAAAAAATAAGAAAAGTATTATCTATCACTTAGGGACAACAGTCACATTTAATGTTTTCTTAAAATCTTTTACTATGTGTTAGGCATTGTATATTTACATAGCTAAAATTGTATATACTCAGTTTCCTTCTATTTAACAATATTTTATTAGAATGTTCCTATGTCCTTTAAAAGAAGGATTGTTTGAAATAGTGCAATAAAGTCAGCTAGGAGGTTACTGATGAGCCTAGTGTGATGGTGTAAATTTTTGAGAACTTTACTTATGCTTGGAAAGAGTTACATGAGGATGCTAATTTTAGAAAGGACTTTTCTTCACTTCCCTTCTCACTTCCTCTTTTCCTTCCTTTCCCTTCATTTTCCGTTCCTTTTTATTAGTTTGTTGCTTGTATGTGAAATAATGTTATTCTGTTTACATTTTTTCTTAGGTATAGCTCTCTACCCTTACTGCCATCCACATGGTCTAGACTAGCGTCATCTTTTGCCTGAATTAGCTGCATTTGTGTCCTGCTATTTCTACACACGTTCATTCTTATCCCCCACCCTTCATGACCTTCTTTATATTTCAGCCAGGGAAAGGTGAAGAGAGGAAAGAGTTACTTAATGAGAACTATGCAGAATTTTCTGGACTCAGGGTTGTAAATGGAGTTTGGTTGTAAATCATTCCAATATAGATGTAGGCTGAGACTTTAAGTGGGTTTACGTAGTGTTGAATGATTGAGCCTCTAGAACCACAGACTGCTTTGGCCATGTATCCCATTACCCACTCTACAAATAGGATGTTGGTAGAAAGTTGTTGGGGCACCTCTGAAGAAATCTCCCCCCCCCCGCCCCGGTTTGGAGGGAACAACGTTGGTGCAGACATATTTGAGGAAACAGTCTCAAACTTGTGTGTCTATTTTGTCTATGATTTTTATTCTTTAAAAAGAAGTAATACATATACAAAGTAGAAAAAAACTTTGTTTATTTTATTATCAGGCATACTCCCTCATTGGGTGGTCTGGCCCATGAAATAATTTTCATAATTTTGATCCTTGATGGGATTTGGGGAGTTTAATCATTATTTAGAGATGCCAAGGACGTCAGATGTCAGGGGGAGTCTAAATAGAGGTATGTGATGAGTTGCAAATGGAATGTCCATATTTTAGAGATTTGTCCTGCCACCAACCAGCAAGTGTATCTCTGTTACTCATCTCTTTTTATTAAATGAATAAAGTTAAAAGGCAGAATTTATTATGTTTTTCTAGTACACATTGATATAGAATTCTATGATCTCCCTTCTTGAAGTTGCTGGGTTTTATTAGATGTACAATGATAAATTTTGTCAAAATAAACACTATAATTCTTGTAGGAATTCAATATAATCAAGTAATTTTTAGAGATGATTTAATGATGAGATGTATTGAGGGGTGTTCATGGTTTTAAAGCCAAAATTCTTTTGAGAACCAGGAATTAGCTTATTTTAAAGCATAATGATGAAAGACAAATGACTCTTGTCAAAATAATTGAAAGCGTAAATACGTATCGATTTGGTAGTCCTTTGCTATATATTTTGTTTGTTTGTGTGTTTGTTTGTTTTCCAGTGTTTTCCCTTCTGACCCTCAAAGGTTAGTGCATATTTATGAAGGCATATTTTTGCTACTAGAAATCAAAATATTTCATTAAAAAAAAAGAGAAACGAAAGGATGGGTGTATTAGTTTCTTGATGCTTCCTTAACAAATTAATACAACTGTGGTAGCTTAAAAGAACAAAAACTTATTCTTTCACAGTTCTGGAGGCCACAAGTCCAAACTCCAGGTGTCAGCAAGCCCATGATCCTTCTGGTTGCTCTAGAGAATATTCTTTTCCTTGCCTCTTCAGCTCCAGGTGTTCCTAGGTGTTTTTGGTAGTCACAACATTCCAATCTCTGCCCCTGTTTTCATGTTATCTTTTCCTCTTCTCTGTGTCTCTTCTTTGGATGTCTTTTATAAGGATATCTATCATTGGATTTAGGACCTATCTGGATAATCCAGAATGATCTCCATTTGAGATCCTTTATTATGTCTGCAGAAGCCATTTTTCCAAATAAGTTCACATTTACATGTGCTGGGGGCACAGGTATCAGCATGTCTTTTTGGGGTCATAATTCAACCCCCTACTGATTTATTACAATATTGCTTTGGGGCTTGATTAAGTATTTTTTCAAGTTAATTTTGATTACTGCATAAAACTTACGTTTTGGCTTTTGTATCATTTAGGATTGATTGTAATATACTTAAATAACCTGCTGAAATAAATATAAAAATCTATTATTTCAATTTTAAAGCTGGCATGCACATACTGGGTTTCTACTGCTTTTTCTTATAGTGTCATTTCAGCTGCTAAAGAGAAATGCCCACCATCTTTTCCAGCATCACGTGAGACATGCTGTGGTTTTCATATATCAGAAATTCTATAAATGGTTTCGTTACCTCTTGAGCTGGTTTTTTTTTGTATCCAATTTTTATAATTTAAAATATTTTTAGTATCTTATCGCACTGTCTTTCAAGTGTTTCTCAAATGGTGGGTTTTTCTGGTGCTGGAAAATAGGCCTGAAAATCAGTAATACCGGAATGGAATTTGATCTGGCTAAAACACCGTAAAGGAGGCCAAACAATCATGATGATACCCAGTTCTGTCATACTGGGGAAAAAAACACGTAGAAAAACGAGAGATAAGGCTGAAAACATAAAAAAAAAACCAAACATATGTTAAAAATATGCTATCATGACTGTAGATGTATGTATTCTGTAAATCCATCACCCCATTGACATTTATTCCTGTGTGAATGGTTGTCTTAAATTATGTGTGGTATTCAGGAAGTCATCCTTAACATAAAGTGCAATTGCCTTGTATATATAATTTTGTATTCTGTTTTTTTCCTATATTATATCATAAGCTTTTTCATGTTGTTTCAAATGGATACATAGTATTCTTCCATTTGGATATGCATAATTTACCTCACTAATTTTCCATGTTTTATTTATGTTCCTTCTACTATTTTTGCAGTTATATGTAACAAAATGATGAATATATTTGTGAATGTGGTTTTTCCATATTTCTAGTAATGTATTTATGATAGATTCCAAGCAGAATTTCCAAGTCAGAGAACATGAATACGTTTAAGAGTCTTGTTATGCTACCAAATTATTTTCTGAAAGTGTTATTTTCATTTCAACCAGCAATCTATGAGAGATTGACTCAACATTTTGTTTCTGAGATTTATCCGTGTTGCTCATTTATAACAGCTGATGAATATTATTTCATTTTATGAAAAAAATCACAATTTATTGATCTATTCTTATGTTTCAAACACTTATGTTGATTATAGTGTATCATTAATTTAAAATATGAATCTTTGGGGGCGCCTGGGTGGCTCAGTCGGTTAAGCCTCCGACTTCAGCCAAGTCACGATCTCGCGGTCCGTGAGTTCGAGCCCCGCGTCGGGCTCTGGGCTGATGGCTCAGAGCCTGGAGCCTGTTTCCGATTCTGTGTCTCCCTCTCTCTCTGCCCCTCCCTCGTTCATGCTCTGTCTCTCTCTGTCCCAAAAATAAATAAACGTTGAAAAAAATTTAAAAAAAATATGAATCTTTGTGTACCTCTGTGATTATTTTTCTATGGTGTCTAGTTAGAAGTAGAATTCTTGGTTCAGGGGTGCCTGAGTGGCTCAGTCGGTTAGGTGACCAACTTCGGCTCAGGTCATGAACTGCACTTCTGTCATATATCAAGTCACCATTGATATCTGAGTAGGTCTGCTCATCATGGATGCTTTATCTTACCTCATTGGTTTATTTTTCTATTTCCATTTTAATTCCATCCCATTTTGTTAGTATAGATTTGTAACAGTTCTGATATATAGTTGAGAACTTCCTCAAACTTTGTTCTGTTCCAAAGTCATCTTGCTATTCTTAGCATTTTGGTATTATCATATGAGCTTTAGATAAACTTATGTTCCTTGCAACTTGGAGTGAAATTGCATTGAAACTTCATTCAGGGGAGAATAGACTTCTTTAAAATAGAGTCTTCCTATCCATTAATGTGGCCTTTCTTCTCATTTATTTAGGTTTCTTTTTTGGTATTGCATTACAACTCTTTCCATAAAAGTTTTATATAATTTTGTCAAATTTATTTTTTGGTACTCTAAAGTTTTTATTGATATCATAAATAGCACATTTAATTTTTCTGTTCCATATTTTAGTTAGTACTGGTGTGTAGGCAGGCTACTGATTTTTGTGGGTTGATGTTTTATTAAACAATCTTATTGATTTCCTTATTTTAACACCCCTTCACCCTGTTGCCTATAGATTCTCTTGGGTTTTCTTTTTTTTTTAATTTATTTAATTAATTAATTTATTTTTTTTGAGAGACAGAGAGAGAGAGAGAGAGAACATGAGCAGGGGAGGGGCAGATAGAGAGACACACACACACACACAGAATCAGAAGCAGGCTCCAGGCTCTGAGCTGTCAGCACAGAGCCTGATGCGGGACTTGAACCCACAAACCATGAGATCATGACCTGGGCTGAAGTTGGATGCTTACCCGACTGAGCCACCCAGGGGCCTATCTCTTGGGTTTTCTATGTATATAAATAAAGTTTTCATCCCTTTGTTCTTACGGCTTAGTTCTTTTTCTTGGCTTCTTGCTTTGGGTAAGACCTACAGTACCTTGTAAAATAGGAGTCAGAGAGAGCATTCTTGACTTCACCTTAACTTAGTTTTTGATTTTTGCTTTTATGGAGGTGATTATATGGTTTTTCATCTTTAATTTGAAAATGTGTTGTATTACATTAATAGCCTGCTCGATGCAAAATTATCATGTATTTCTGGTATGATGTATTTCACCATCATAATTTTGATATACTAATAATAAGTTTTAGAAAATTTATACCTATCTCTTAAGTGAGATTTCTTAATAACTTTCAATAACTGTCTTTTTTTTTTTAATTTTTTTTTTTCAACGTTTATTTATTTTTGGGACAGAGAGAGACAGAGCTTGAATGGGGGAGGGGCAGAGAGAGAGGGAGACACAGAATCGGAAACAGGCTCCAGGCTCTGAGCCATCAGCCCAGAGCCCGACGCGGGGCTCGAACTCCCGGACCGCGAGATCGTGACCTGGCTGAAGTCGGACGCTTAACCGACTGCGCCACCCAGGCGCCCCAATAACTGTCTTTTTAAAAATACTATTCTTGCTCTACTAGGTATCAAGGTTATGTTAGACTCAACATTATTTGATTAGGTTCCAGTTTTTTTTTTTTAAATAATGTGGAGTAGTTTTTATAAGACAGTTTATCTCTTGATAGTTCACAAGAAGCTATGACTAGTATCTTTTGAACTGGGAAACTTAAAAAAATTGAATCAATATTTAACAGGGTTTATTAAAGTTAATTTTAGTAGTTTGTATTTTGTCCTAAAAAACTATCAGTGTAGGGAAACCTGGCTGGCTCAGTCGGTAGAGAATGTGACCCTTGATCTTAGGGTTGTGAGTTTGAGCCCCATGTTGGCGGTAGCGATTACTTAAAAATAAAATCTTTAAAAAACAGAACAAAAAATTATCAGTATATTTGAGCATATAGGTGGAGAAAAACTGCTTGTATTTGATAAATTTTGACTTATTCTGAATAATGTACCAAGTTTTATCTGTTGGAGAATCTAGAAATATCTGTATCATTTCAATGGCAACGAGAGTTTTGTTTACTTATTTATTTTTTAATCACATACTATAGAAAATTGAACTGGCTAAGATATTTGGATTGCTTGAGTATTCAATGAGGGATAGCACTACCATTATTCTATATATCTATAACCCTGAAAAAGCTACCTAACTACACAGTTGTAAATATGGCTGGGTCTCATGTAATCTGAATAAAATAAGGAACATATTCCTTTGCTTTTCATGTCAAACTTTTTCTATATTCTGATATGCCAGCAATGAAATTATTGGGTTTTATGTCTGACTGACACTTTGGATCTTATTATAAAGATAGAATGCTATTTCTCATGGGAAAATTCTACTTTAGAATACTATAAGCTTTCACACATTAATGCATGTATATTTGCGACTCAATTGTATCTATTTTACTAAATCACCAAATATCAGTAAAAAGTAGATACGATTAGGTAATTTAATGTTCTAAAATAGTGGTGGACACCTTTTTTTTTCTTTACCTGAAGACAAATTTATAAAAATAAAAAATGTTTTTAAGGTCATATTAATAAATTCAATACAAAGTACCTTTTTCCTCCAAGTGAAAAGCAATTTATTTTTTTCTATTTTGATTATTTTATCAAAAGAAAAAGAAAAAAGTGAATTAGCTTGATATATATTTTTGCCACTGACATTTAAGTCTTGGGAAGTAGAATGAACACGTAAGAGAAACTTAAAAAAAATTTTCTCCCTTAGATTTTTACGACACTTTTTTTTTAAGTTTAAGATTTTTATTTTTATTTTATTTTTATTTTTTTTTTTAAATTTTTTTTTCAACGTTTACTTATTTTTGGGACAGAGAGAGACAGAGCATGAACGGGGGAGGGGCAGAGAGAGAGAGGGAGACATAGAATCGGAAACAGGCTCCAGGCTCCGAGCCATCAGCCCAGAGCCCGACGCGGGGCTCGAACTCACAGACCGCGAGATCGTGACCTGGCTGAAGTCGGACGCTTAACCGACTGCGCCACCCAGGCACCCCTAAGATTTTTATTTTTAAGTAATCTATACACCCACCCAACATGGGACTGGAACTTACAACCCTGAGATCAAGAGTCGCATATTTTACCAACTGAGCCAGCCAGGCACCCCAAATAGTACTTTTTTATTCAGTACGCTTATGTGCATTATCTCATTTAAAAATTTTTTTCAGCTTCGTTGAGGTGTAATTGGCAGATAAAATTGTCATATATACAAAGTGTACAATGTGATGATTTAATCTGTGTGCACATTGTAAAAGGATTGCCACCACTGAGTTGATTAACACATCCATCACCTCACATATTTATCTTTGTGTGTGTGTGTGTGAGAACACTAAGTTCTAGCTCTCTTAGTAAATTTCAGTTATAAAATACAGTATTATCAACTGTAGTCACCACATTGTATATTAGCTCCTCAGTTCTAATTCATCTCATAACTGAAAGGTTATACCCTTTTACCAGCCTCTCCCTATTTCTCCCACTCTTCAGCCCTGGCAACTGCATTGTATTCTCTGTTTCTATGAGTTTGACTATTACTTAGATTTCTTATATAAATCATCTGTGCAGTACTTGTCTTTTTGTGTCTTGCTTGTTTTGCTTAGCATAATTCCTTCCGGCTTCATCCATGTTGTCACAAATGGCAGGGTTTTCTTGTTTTCAAGGCTGAGCAATATTTCACGTGTGTGTGTGTGTGTGTGTGTGTGTCCCCGCCACATTTTCTTTATCCATTTATCCATTGGTAGGTTAGTTCCAGAGCTTGGCTATTGTGAATAATGCCATAATGAAAAGGAAAGTACAGATGACTATTTGAGATAATGATTTTATTTCCTTTGGATATATACCCAGAAATGGGATTGCTGGATCATATGGTAATTTGTTTTTATTTTATTTTATTTTATTTTATTTTATTTTATTTTATTTTATTTTATTTTATTTTAACATAATCTCTACACTCAGCATGGGGCTTGAACTCACAATCCCGAGATCAAGATTTGAATGTTCCACTGACTGAGGCAGCCATACACGCCTCATATGGTAACTCTATTTTAAATTTTGAGGAACCTCCATACTGTTTTCCACTATGGCTGTACTGCTTTACATTTCTACCAACAATGTGTAGGATTTTCTTTGGTCTGCATCCTTGCCAGGGTTTGTTATATCTTGTCTTTTTGCTAGTAGATATCCAACAGGTGTGAGGTGATATCTCAATGTGGTTTTGATTTGCATTTCCATGATGATTAGTGATGTTGAGCACCTATTGGCCATTTGTATGTCTTCGTTGGAAAAAATGACTATTCAGGTATTCAGGTACTTTGCCCATTTAAATTTTTTTTAATTTTGTTTTTTGCTATTAAGTAGTAGGAGTTCCTTGTATATTTTGGATATTAACCCCTTGTCAGATGCGTTTTTTTGCAAATAATTTATCCCATTTCATAGGTTGCCTTTTCATTTTGTTGATGGTTTCCTTTACTGTGTAGAAACCTCTTAGTTTGATGTAGTCCCACTTGTTTTTTTGCTTTGTTGACTGTGCTTTTGCTGTCAAATCGAAAAAAATGATTGCCAGGGCAAATATCAAGAAGTTTACCCCAGTGTTTTCTTCCTGAAGTTTTACAATTTCAGGTCTTATATTTAAGACTGTAATCTATTTTGAGTTAGTTTTTGTGTGTGGTGTTAGACAGTCATTCAATTGTATTCTTTTGGATGTAGCTGTCCAGTTTTTCCAATCCCATTTATTGAAGAAACTATCTTTTTGCATTGTATATTCTTGGCCTCTTTGTTGTAAATTGGCCATATATGCATGGGTTTATTTCTGGGCTTTTTATTCTGTTCCATTGATCTATGTGTCTGTTTCATTCCAATACCATACAGTTCTAAATGCTATAGCTATATATACACCAAATAGTAAGTATATGTATATATAATATAGTGTATATTATATGTACGTAATATAGTGTATATTATATGTATATAATATATATTTATATAGGTTGAAATCCAAAAGTGTGAGGCTTTGTTCTCCCTCAAGATTGCTTTGACTCTTGGGGTTCATTTGTGGTTCTATAGGAACTTTAGCATTTTTTTTCTATTTCTGTGAAAAATGCTATTGGAATTTTGATAGGGCTTGCATTGAAATTGTAGCTCATTTTAGGTGAAATGGAAATTTTAACAACAATTCTTCCAATCCTTTAGCACGGAATATCTTTCTATTTATTTGTGTCTTCTTCAATTTCTTTCATCAGTATTTTATAGTTTTCAGTGTATGGGTCTTTCACTTCCTTGGTTAAATTTATTTCTAAATTATTTATTTTTTTGATGCTCTAAGTGGGATTGTTTTCTTAATTTCTCTCCCTGATAGTTCATTGTTAGTGTATATAATTACAACTGAGTTTTGTATATTGGTTTATGGTGCAATTTTACTGAATTCATTGGCTGGTATTAACATGTTTTTAGCCCATGTGCTTACGTTTTGGTTAAGAATTGCTTTTTTTTTTCTTTGCTCTAGTCCTGTGGGACTCATGAATACATTCTCTTTTGATTATCAGATCTAGGTGATTTGGGTGTCATTCTCTCCGATGGCTCCATAAAAGTTGGGTGCTCGAATGTGTAGACGTTCATTGCAGGAAGATTCTGGAAACTTGGTTTTATTGTTGGAATGAGCTGGAGGGAGATAACAGGGGAAGTGCCCTCTGGCTCTTTGGCTCTGAGGGGGATGACAGCCAGCACCTAGATGCATGCTTTCTGGAGAAAAAATGGGAGGTAGGCATCATTGCCTGCTTCCCCTGTGCTGAGCCCTGGAGGGGTAGCTGTGACAAGTGTGCACATGCTTGATATGAGCTGCTTCTTTGTTTGCCGTGGTCCTGTCAGACTCTGAATGCAAGCCCTGTTGCCTGTCAGAACTAGTGTGTTGAGGGCCCATGCTTTGGGTGGCAGCCTTACAAATGAGGAGCTAGATGTGTGGTCCAAATTCTTTGCTCCTCAGGGAGAAGATGGGAGTTGAGGGTTTCCTCTCAATTGTATGGTGCTGTGCTGGGGGTAAGGTTTTATGACCAAAGCCTTTCCTACCTGTTTTGATGTGGGTGTTTTCTCAGTCGCCCAATGTACACGAGTCACTCAGCTAGTTTCTGGATTTATCAAAAACTTAACTGCTTCATGTATAGCTATATATTTGTGTGTGGGAAGAGGGAAATTCAGGAGTTTTCTATGTCACCATTGTGGTCCAGAGTCTATTCTAACTGTAAATGACTCACTTCTCAGGTTTCTCAGACTCAGATTTTGTTTTTATCCCTTTAAATGCAGAATTAATTGAGCTCTGGGGGGGTGGGGTCAGGCATGCGGACACAGAGGTGGACAGGTTGCAACATCCCTAGACTTTCTTCTCTTGTGCTAGTATGGCAGGGAAGGTGACTCTTCTTAGAGCATTACCAGAATCAGAAGGCTACCTAAAGGCCTAAAGGCCGTGTACCTAAAGGAGGATACACGGGATGCTCAGTGTTGGCCAGCATTAGATGGTTTTGATTCCTGAAGGATCCAGCCTGCTGTGTACCTTGTCTACAGGCCAAATGATTCCATAGAAAAAAGACTCTAAGGACATTCATCCAAAAGTTCGTGGTAGTGGTCTTAGGGTAGTGGGATTAAAGTCCAATGATACCACATAAAAAATTTATCTAATATTAATAGCAGTGGTTTCTGGGTAGTGGGATCACAGGCTTGTTTTTTGTTTTGTTTTGTTTTTTGGAGTTTCTTGTATATGCATCTATTTTGTATATCTATCAAGGTTTATGCATCTAATAAGTATTAATTTTATAACTAGGAAACATTTTTTCCATTTATTGAGAAATAATTGTCATACATCACCATATAAGTTTAAGGTATACAGCATGATTTTTAGATCTATGGATTTTATTTATTTTTTGGAGAACATTTTTATTTAAAAAATTAAAAAGAAAAATAAAAAATGAATCAACATTGTTCAATAGCATTAAAAATACTGTTTGAAGTCTATTGAAGCTATGATAAATGAATAGTTGTCTGAATTAAGTCAATCAATTGCATAATATCTGGATATTTGGATGAATTTACTTTCCTCCCCACCTCGCAACATCCCCCCCCAAAAGAAACAGAGAAAATTTGTATGTGTGAGAGTTAATGTGTGTTGTACGTATATATGCATATAGATGTTTTTACATCTACCTTAGAAGTTTTCTATAGAGAATATCAGTTGGTGTATAAATTGCCTGATTTATGAGTGTGTGTGTGTGTGGGTGTGTGTGTGTGTGTGTTTATATGTGTATGGAATTTGTTAACCTGAAAATAAGACTTTAAAATCTAGGAGTATTTCAAAAGCCTCAATTTGTTTATATGGAAAAATTTAGTATGTGTCACTTGATTTTTTTCTTTTAAATATCTTAGATTTCAATCTGAATATGTTGCCTGGATGTCCTTATGCTGTAGAAAATTGCAAGATGTTACAGGTACCAGTGCAAATATTACAAAGCATAATAGTTTGTTTTACATAATTATGTGATAAAATTTCAAGGCATATGTTTTACACAGACACACAGACACAGTCAAACACACACACACACACACACACACACACACACACACACACACACCATGAAATCTCAGAAGTCTTCCTGTGCTATAAACTAGTAAGGCCCATACCCTGCTTTCCTTGGCCACAATACTATTTTGAATCTTTCTGGAATGTTAAATATCCTTTATATCTCAGGATAATCAAAACAGAACAAACACTCTTTTCATGGTTTTTAAATCTCTCTTTTTCTGACCATAGGTTTTTCAAGTTGTCCATGGCATCTTCAAGGTTTAAGCTTTCAAAGGCAGGCGATCTCAACTCTATAAACAGAAGTTTTATTGATATAAATCACTTAGTTGTTGGGTCTGCAACTTGCCCATGGTCAGAAAAAAATTAGTGGTGAAGAGGAAAGACTTTCCACTGTGAGTTAGTAGAGCCTGAATGTTCACTTAGTTTCTGGAGCAACCACAGGTCATCCCTTGTTTGAAAAGTTCTTTTTGCTTGAAATACTGATTCTGTAAAAAATGCATTTATTTTTATATTTCATATAAATGTATCCCAACTTTAATTACAATTATTTTATATTATCTAGAGGCCAGGGTTGGTGAGGTAATGTTGCACAGCTCTGTGCAGTGACTGTGATACTCTTATCTTGCAGCGTCCTTAGTAGAGAATACAGATTTTGGAAAAACGGATATTCTGGGAAGTGTGATTTCTTAGGTCACCGTCACTCTTTTGTCATTTTACTATGTGTGGGAATATCTTTTTTGCTTCAAATGACCCTTTCCTGAAATTACAGAGGAGTTTGCATTTTGGAAAACCTGAGTAGAGCATTCAAGTCACATTTTCCACTTGTGGTCACTAATATAATATCTGAGGATCTTGGTATTACTGCCTCTCCCTGGCTCTCCTCTCTCTCTCTCTACACAAGTACTTTTCATATTGTTTCTACAAAAACCCTTTCTGGTATTAGATTCTCTAAGAAAATTCTTATGTGTTACCAATGATGGAATTCTAAGGGACAGCTCTTTCACAGATAAAAGCACCTTAATAAACATCTACCTCAGCAACTAGAAGCTTAAAACATTTCATACTGAGGAGCTCTCCTAGTGACAGAGTTCTTTATGGTAAAAACCACAAAGGCAGAAAATGTGTTTTCTAAGAACGTGCCTGAACTTTTTACTTCTTTAAGAATAGGCCCCCGGTTTTTTATGAAATAGAGGAGACAACAATTTTGCTTAATTTCTCTGTGAATGTTTTGTTAACTCGTGCTTTTCTTAGAGGAGATATTATTGAGACATTCCATATGTTAATGTTTCTTCTTTTTAATTTTTTAAATGTTTTTATTTATTTTGAGAGAGAGAGAGAGCAAGCAGGGGAGGGACAGAGAAAGAGGGAGAGAGAGAATGCCAAGCAGTCTCCGCGTGTCAGCACAGAACCTGATGAGGGGCTTGAACTCATAAACTGTGAGATCATGACCTGAGCTGAAATCAAGAGTCAGTCACTTAACTGACTGAGCCACCCAGGTGCTCCAATATGTTGCTATTTCTAAGGAATAATTTCAAAAGAAAATTTGGCAATAGATGACATATTTAGAACATAGAATGCCACAAGACTATGATGAAAGTAAGAAACTAAATCAAAATCTATTAAGAAGCTTATATTTGATGGAAAAGGGGAGGGTGATGAGGGAAGTAGTGGTAATTGAAGACATCAGGAAAGGTGCTTCTTGGTTACTGAATCAATCTCTGGTGTTATGTTGCCTAAAACATCAGTTCTGTACATAGACTGTGGCCTTCCTGCAGAGCAACTGGAGACCTTTGGTGATTACCCACCAACCAATTCTGACACAGGTACAGCAAAAAAGATCCTGGAAGAGGTTACTGTTGATAGGAATTTAATCTGGGGTAGTGTTGCAATGGATGGAGAAGGGCCTCTCTCTTCAAGCCTAGCTTCCCATTGTGTTTAGCATGGAATTCACACTCCTTCCAATGACATTCATGGCTCTCCTTAATCTGCTATCTATTGACTTCCAGATCATTTCATTCCATTCCTTGCCTCCATCATGGTTTCCAGACACCCCTGGCCTTTCTGCTTTCAAATATTGTATGTTCCGTGAGGCCTTTGCCTTTGCTATTCTCTTCGCTTGGAATTCTCCTCACCAAGATTTTTCCATAGTGGGTTTCTTATTGTTACATAATTTTCACATGAGTATTTTAATAATATTAGTTAAAGTTTTCTAAGCCACTTACAATTAGGCCTCTATTTCTTTTAGTAGACTGCAAGAGGAAGCAAATCTCTAAGAAATAAATTCTGCATGTAATGAGAGGTGGGAGCTCACTGGACGTATGATAAGTCCTTTCGGTCCATGTGTCCTTCCTCCTTGGATAGAACTGGAAATCCTGTCTGCCTCTTATCCCTTTCTCTGGAACTGCAGCTTTGACAAGGATGCAGTGGAGCCAGCTCATGGTTCTTGAGGGACCAGTAATACTGAATCCATTTCCTGTCTCCATTCATCTTAAGACCGAGGCTGTCTAGACGGTGACACTGCCCTGCCCTAAGACCAGGAGTGGGTACCCAGGAAAGACAGGCCTTGGATTAGGGTTAAGATACTATTCTCTGGCTTATTCATTGTATCCAAATAAAACCTAAAGAAAAATTCGGAAGAAATTCTACTAGTTAATATAGTAACTAACAGTTTGGTCATTTACTTAACATTTATGACACCTTTTATATGTTAGGGACTTTCCTGGACATTCTTACATACATCATCATTTATAATACCATTAAATATATTCATGACCAGCATGAAGTAGTTATTACAGAACATTCATGTTTTGTCTTGATTTTTACATATCTAAAATCTGTTGTGGGGATTTTAAAGGACCTAGTGATATTTGTTGGAGTTTCTGTTTCCATTTGTGCCTTTATCAATAGTTCCTCTTATAAGTACTTTTAGATTTTTTGGCTTAAATTTTGATTCAAATAAATAAAAATAGTATTAGAAATGCATACACACATTCCTGTGTAGTATCTTCATTTTCCCTTTCCTATGTAAACTTAGAAAAATTACTTAACTTCTCTGGACCTGAATTTCCTAATTTGCAACATTGATAGTTGAAATAAGGTGATGTCTTAGGTCTCTCCCAGTTCTAATATTCTATGATTTATCTTTTTATTTGACAGATGAATGTCTTTACATACACAAGGTCACACAGGGGTGCTATTAAAAATATTTTAGATGACCGAGACTGAACTGTCGAGGCTCAGATAGATACCAGAAGTAGTCATGTGAGCGTGACCTTGGGGTGTTGCTGGTTGGTGATGTGAGCAGCAGTGGCATTGGACAATAGGTGTAGATGGGCACTGGGTATTTCCCTGTCAGGATGCCATTGCCACTGTTGGGCACTCTCTGTCCTGCTGTGATATGCTCTAACCAGAGGAATACACTGGGATGGGCACTGGAATGCAGGAGCCAAGCTGGGTTGGCTGGCAGGCCTGGTGGACTGGAAGCACCAGGGCAGTGCTCTCTAGGTGCCCACCTGTGGCTTCCAGGGAGGGTTGCCCTGAGTGGCTGCAGCTGAGGAGACTTAGCAGCTTTCTCCCAAGTAGTATATATTCAAATACATTAACCAATAAAGCCATATTCCTACACACTGGCCACTTATTGGCTGAAAATCAATTCTGGGGTTATCTTCTACAGCAACTCCTATTCCTCTACAACTTGGCTAAGAGTCTTTCTAACTGATCCTTGATACAAATAATGTGTTGTCCTTTGAAAACTAAGTGAAACCATTGATCTTCCATCTGTATGGCTTTTTACAAAAAAATCTACTATTGGATAGACTCTGTCCCAGGGCACTGGGATGCAATGGTGAAAGAAGATAGAGTCCCTATCTCTGTAAGTGTATGAACCTTCTACAGATGAAGGAGGAAGAGACTGGGCCACACTGGAACGACAGGCCCCGGTAAGGGCTGAGAGTAAGAATTCTGGACTTCCATTGTTTCAAAAGGGACCATGCTAACACTTGTTAATCAGTTTCTAGCATCCCAGGCTTATGTCTTGTTATAGAAGTCCACCTGACTGACTGTCTATCTATTTATCTATCTATCTATCTATCTATCTATCTATCTATCTATCATCTATCTATCATCATCTATTTATATCATCTATCTGGTGTGACAGAAGGATATGTTGGGAAATCTATCCACCTGTCACACTTTATGACTAGGAGCACAAATCTACACAATGTCTGGCAGATCTAGGGATATGCTTATGTTCACATGTGAATTAAATTTAAGAACATAGTTTACTTAGCTACATTCTCTAATCCACTATCGATAAGGACAACCAGTGGCATACGTTGAAAAGATGGAGAGAAAAAACAAACACACACTCAGTCACGTTAGATCTGGGCCTGCCCTGCATACAAGGGGGTAGGTGTCCATCTACAATGTGAATGGAAGGATGTAGGGAAGTTACCTAAGCCCAAAACATGTGTCACATTGAAATGTCATGGTGTCAGGTGACTTCAACGTTAAGTACTTCTTTGGAAAGATTCTGAGGGCCCTGTTGGAAATGAGTTTGCTTGGGATTGACCCAGGTTACACTACCATTTCTCTTTGAGACTGTTGCATAATTTAACCAATCATTCATCTGACAAAGAAGGACTTTCAGTAGGGAAGAGGGCAGAGTGTGAAGGAACAAACAAAAATTCATATCAGGTTCAAGGACAACAAAAGGTTACTACCTATCTTAAGGTTATTGTGATAGATAAAATAAAACAAAAATATGTTGTAAACAATAGTATGATTATATATAACGTAAGGTTATCACGATTGTTATTTACTTCAAAGTGTTGCCTATGGTGGATCCAGAGCATAATTATTAAGTGAGTTTGATTTATTCTGTTAACAAAACAGTCCTTGTAGGGAGTGGGAAGCCAGATACTTTAACATTATAAAGGGGACATTATTCCTATGATTTTTATATTAATAATACTTTACATTTGAATACTTCTTTTCAATTTACAAATACCATTTAAGTAACCACAATGCCTAAGTTGGATATAACTTAAGTTGGATAGCTTTTTTGGAAGTTAAATGTAAGAGACAGAAATATGGAACAAAATACACACCAAACACATAATTGTTTCTGTGATAAGTTCAGAAAATCAAAGAAATACTTGATAATGAATATTTAATATATAGTTTGTTTATATCTCAATATTCTTTAAAACTCTTAAATTTCAGAAGACTTACACTTGAAATTATTAAAAAGCACCTGTTAGGTCTATGGGTGTAGTAAAGCTGACTTTTAAATTACAATTATTAGGTCCATAGGAAGCAGAACAGAGACGATAGATTTCTCCCCTATTTATTTCTGGAAGTTTCTGTATCTAAATTGATAGCTATCCATAGGTACATCATCCATCATACCATTTTACCATTTATCTAGAGAATTAAGGGCTCATAACCACCTTAAAATACTACATTAAAATTTAGGGGAATAGAAGTAATTTTATAGATCAAGTTTTAGCACTTTTACTTTAAGAATCGCTCTTTTTCCCACAGTTATATTTTTGGTCACTAGTCAAATATGTTAAAAAATCTAATGGTTTATCATGTTTATTTTCATAAGTAACTCAGTATTTTGAGAATAAAGGGAGAAATTAGGTATATAATATAAAAAACTGAAGTGTAGTGTAAAGATTTAAGCACACTCTTTTGACTAAATTTTTAAGAACTGATCTGTATGATTAAAAAGATCAATAAGAAAAATGAAAAAATATTCAAATACAATGATTTAATACCACTTACCCAATTCTCAACATTTTTATATTTGGATGTCTTTTCTTGTTTTTTTTTTTTTATCAGAGTGCTTGGCAATATATTGGAAAACGTATTAGCTTTTGGTTACTGTGAACTATATTTCTGTTCTTAAAACAATACCCAAGGGATATTTTGTTATAACATATTACATTTCAATTAAGCAGATTTCCATGTAATTGTCTCGTGTATTTTATGTCAACTGTCAAATAAATAAATATCTTAATCTTTTCTATGAAAGTAATTAAACAAACTATTACACTATTTTTATGTTAGAACATCTTTACTTGAACTAATTGGATTTATTGAATTGATCTTGATTTACAGTGTTTCTCTCCTACATTTTCATGTATTAACACAATATAAGAAATGCTGATCATCATTAAATAATTCAAGTGATAGTATTTCAATTTATTTTTGTTTTGTAGCCGAACTGCCTTTTGTGCAACTCTTGATGAAGTTTCAGATTTTTAATTTCAAATGCTTATTTGTTGTTTCAGTTATTGTCAATGATCTTTTGATAGGGAATATGATACTTTGTTGAAATAATTTTGCTTAATATTCTTGTTTTTCTCCTGTTTACATCAAAACATATTTTAAACAAATTGGCAACTTGTCCCTTAAAGAACAGTTACCACTTTAAACAGACCACGTTTGGCTTAGTGTTAATTTTGAGAACTCTCAAGTCCATTATGAAATAAAAATTTTATGCAGCTAAACAAATAAATATTACAAACGTGGACTGAAAATACCAGTAAAATGCCATCAAATACACTTCATAAGATAGATGTACAAATGCATTTCAGTTCTTTTCTCATCAGTCTCCCTTATATTTTTAGACAGTCTTTATGTGAATACAATGACTTCAATATCAAACATTTTAAATGATGCTTGAAATATCAGTCACTTGACTTTGATGTCACACACAATTAAATCCAACCCATCTTCTCTCAGTTAATAACAGCAATCTTACCAAGTCTAGTGCCTAATTAATACCAGCTATTTGTCACAAAGAGGTGACACATGTATATCAGAAAGCTTGAAATATTGTTTTGTGCTGAAGTGTAGCCAGCCAGCCCTGCAATATAGAATCTGTCTTATGTGTGATTGGCTTTAAAGATTTCAAAGGCCCCCGAGTTTAGTGTGTTCAAGCTGGGACGCGACAGCGCATAGAAGGTGTTACTGATGTGACGGGTCCCTTTAGGCTGCTAAGTAGGAAGGTATTTGGAAAAAAAATGCAGCTCTCACTGAAAGGTTCAGACTTGATCATTCACTTAGGTGATGGGCAGAATTAAGAATAAAGTCCCTATGGTAATTTGCCTAACCTGAGGTTTTTAAGCTACGTGACAGGGTACACAATCACAAATTGTCTTGTTTTTGTTGCAAAAGCATCTCTGCTTTTGTTCCACGCAACAACTCTCTTTATCTGTGTTTTTGTATATACAATTAAAATAGTACCCATCAAAGAGACAATACTTTTCCTTGTTAACTTCATTTGCGGTATGTAATAAGAGAAGGACTTAAATTTGAGTAGTGACTAGTCATCAAATGGGGTAAAAATGTTGAGGTAAATGCAGGTAGAATATAAACGATACATTTCTATGAAAAAAATAGGTGGAAAAGCAGGGGTCATGTGTCTATCAGGTACTCATGAACTTATTCCTGTATCCCAACACTTAGAATTCAGATCAACACGTACATCAGGTTGTTCAATAATTCTTTAAAAACGTGCCTAACCATGACCAAAAAGCTATTATAATCTTCTTAGCTTCCTTTCTTCTGCGAATGTATGAAAACCTCTCTATAGGGGGATGTAGAAAAATAAAGAGCTGTTTAAACATCGCATTAAACAAGCATTCTTTCTCTCTTCTTTCTTAAGAAAGGAAGCAAAGAAAAACCTAGGGAAGTTTCCTGATTCAGATGTAACTGTAGTTGCTGTACAATTTTCCTCACGACTCCAGTTTTTCCAGGTTGCTGTCCCGGAGAGTCTGGCCCCTGGCCTTTCCCGCCCTAGGCTTACTAGCAACGTAGTAAAATTTGTACTCCTGTTCACTTCTTAGGAAAATCACGAGAGAGAAAGAGCCTTGTAACTGTAAAAAAGAGAAGCAAACGACTCGCACAACAGTGACTGTTAGAAAATGGAGATGCTTTGAAAGAATGAAGGGACTCTACGCTCAACGGGCGAGAAGCCTCTAAATGACTACTTATCGGAGGCAGCGCGGTTGAAAGCAAACGGCTCTGGTGGCGAACACCAAAGCAGCCACCAGCCGCTGTGGCTCATTTTTTTTCAGGCGAGCTCAATTTTCAAAGGGTGCCGAGTCCATGGTTTTGTTTTGTGTGTTTTTGTTTTTTGCGTTCCCCAGGTGGGGGGTTCAGGGAGTAGTTCCCGGGATATAAGTGCAAGCAAAAAAGAAGAAAAATCAATAAGAATCCTGAGGTTTCTTTGGATAGATGATGCTAAATAAGTGATTGGACAATTTTGCTTTTTCACTGGCTTCATATTTTTACACAGAATCCCTTCCCCGAATTTGGAGCATTTGTTTTCACCCGCCTTTTACTAAATCTGATGTGCTTGTTCTCTTAAGTAGTCTTCAATTCCTAGGCAGATTTGGAGACTGGAAAAAAAAAATAGCAATGTGATTGTGTGCGTTTGGTGTGTCTGAGGGGGTGCGGCTTCTGTGTGGCCTCCGACAAGTCCCCGGAGCCCCTGGCAACCAGAAAGCAGCCCCACAAAGGACAGTGGCACACACCGGCAAGTTCCTAGCATGGTGGTTCACACGAACAGTGCAGCAGCTCCTGTCTTTGACCTCCAGCTCTTCCATCGGCCTTTCAAATACTACCTCGGCCAGACCATTTCTAGGTGCAGAAGGTAGCCATTGCCCCGTGTCCGTTCGAGGTTGTTAAGCCCTCTTGGGACTAAGACTCTATTACTTTGTTTACACTGGCCAGAAGGTGAGGGCGCCCCCCTGAGTATTGCACAGGCACGCAGTTCTAGGTGGCTGGCCAGGCAGGCAGGATATCTAGAGCCGGGAAGATAAGGCACGGAATGATGTCCCTCTTGAGGGAATTACCTTTGTGTTTGTAGCTGCATTTTTGGTCCTTTCCTTCCGTGTTGGTTTCTTCTTACTACAAGATAAAAACTCCATTTTGAGATTAAGTCAGAATATTAAAAAAAAAATGTATCGAGCATTTGTTGAATGCTTTGTTTAATATTCTGGTTGAGAGAGCCTGTAAGTATCTGGCGGGTTGAAGGGAGAGAAACTACCAGGCCTCTTGTCCTTTGCTGACAGTGGCTCTTTCCTGTGGGAGGCATGTCACTACATCTCCTATTTGGTTGCCAATACAGTGTGGTGATTTCCTCCTTTTAAAGGAGATGCTTTTAAGTAACAGACACACCAAGATTTGTGGGAGCTTACGCTTTCAGAAAAACTAATGGGTTGAAAGAGGTGAAGGTACAATTTGATTTTCAAAGACTTAGAAGCTGGTATGAGGTCCACTGATACCCACTTTTGTTTCTTGGTGGGTACTTCAGAACATTACCATTTTATCAGAATGGGGACTAGATATATCCTCACAGAATTTCCATCCTTATCCAGCCTGTCAAGAAATATCCAGAATATACTCCAGAGTGGTTCTGCAATCACCCTTAGTTTTTCCATCTTTGCCTATCTTGTTAACCTGTCTGTGGTCGGACTCACCGTGTGCACGAAGACCATGAGGACGGTCAGGGCACACGATTTTGGACTACTGAATTTTCTGAACTCAGATTTGTCAAAGTGATGTACGGTAATTTGCATGACCAACATTGATTGTTTCTGGACTTTTTATTTTGTCCATTCCTTCAAATTGCAGTTATTTATAGAATATTGCTCAAAAAGTGCTGGGATGGGCAATGTTTGTTCATTGGTTTTTGGAACCTGCATGGGGTTTATCAATATACATAATTTTTATTCCTTGGAGTGCTGAATCTACAGAAGTCATCTTGGGCTTGCTGAGTGAGTTCTGATTTCTTATAGATTGTAGTTGATTTACTCAGTGTATTAGGTTCAGTGATGACAGTAAACAGTTACCGCGTTCAATTTACTTAACCATAAGTGGACATTTGTTTTCAGTATCTGTATTTTAAAAAATTTTTTTTTAACATTTTCATTTATTTTTGAAGAAGAGAGACAGAGCATGAGTGAGGGAGGAGCAGAGAGAGAGGGAGACACAGAATTCGAAGCAGGCTCCAGGCTCTGAGCCGTCAGCACAGAGCCCGATGTGGGGCTCAAACCCACAAACTGTGAGATCATGACCCGAGACGAAGCCGGACGCTCAGCAGACTGAGCCACCCAGGCACCCTGCAGCATGTGTATTAAAATAAAAGAAACTTTAGTTGGCAATTACACTAGATAACAACATTGACTGATAAGCAAAGTCAGGTTGGTTATAATTCTTGGCCAAGCATTGGGATTTTATCTATGCTTTAATTAAAATTTCACAGTGTGACACCCTCATCCCACATCATATTTTCAAAAAGGATGCCACATGAGATGAAATTTTATTATGGCTATTTGTTTATTAGAAAGAAAATTTCTGCTTTGTCTTTTCATACACATTTTATAGTTTGGTATCATAAGATAAATAAAAGGAAGTTATTATATGTTTTGAAAATACACAGTTGTTTCTATAAGCTTAGTAGATAGAGAAAATTTTAAGTTTAACTCTTCTTGGTATCTTGAATTTACTGATGAACGTCTGACTACCTAAGTCTATATAACATATTAAGATTTATATATATTTTAAAAATCTGGAAACTTTAGGGCTGGCTACCTAAATCTATATACACATTATGGTTACATATATTGTGTGATATATGTCGTAGGATTGATATAGATTTTAAAAATCTGGAACTTTGATATGCCAATGGAATCTAAAGTTCATGAAGGGAGAGGCTAGGGTTATTCCTTCTTTTATAAAATAGATAAATTGGCTACCATACAGACTTAGTCATAAAGATGCCAAAGCATCAAAAAAAAAAAAAAAGAGCGGTCAAGAATAGAGATTTGTTTGTGGAAATAGATTAAGACCTGGGATACTATAGACAGAGCGAACAGGAAGCAAGATCAGAAACAGAGCAGAACATTAGAATCAGATGGTCAGGTCAAAGTCAGGCTTACCACAGAGCAAAGCCAGGTTGGCAAACTAAGGTCGGGAACCCTGGAGGTCAGAGTCAGGAGGGCAATGGGAAGCACCATGATTCAAGCACTCAGACTGGGACAAAGTGGGGCCAGAAAGGCAGATCACCAACTGAGAGGTGATGCCTGGGGTTCTCTAACATCTGGTTACCCCTGCTGACTTCAATTCCTCTTGACCCTATCCATAGGTTAACGCCTGCATGCCCAATGGCTTACCTCCCACAGAGTTCTAACATTTAATTTTAATATAAAGTTGGGTAACATCAAAAGCAACCTCATGCTCTGTGTTTCAGCAGCTTCTAGTTTGTGTGTTTTTATTGATGAAGCATTAAGGATCCCATCCTTACATAAATATTCTAGGAAAATTATTAACAAAAGCAAAAAGTAAACATCTCAATAACGGATAGTTCTCTTTAAATGCCTAGTGTGTGAGATATACATACATGCATATTTAAATTGAAGAATGCTATGCCTTTGAAAGGGCTTACTGTTATAAATGGGCTCTGATCCTAGTTAAAATAACATATAGCCTTTAACTGATGTATGTTACAGAGGTGGTGCCTATAATTTTTTCAAAAAGGAAGTGAAAGGCCAAGTCTTCTGTGTCATTTATATGGGACCTATGAACTTAATTTTCCGTAGTCCAATTTCTTTTACCACAAGTTACTTAGCCTTCTCCTATGGAGACTGAAGAATGTGTTGATGTTTGTTTCTACAGTGCTTTAAATGTTCATGACATATTATTTCATTGTATATTATATTTAGACACACTCTGCATAAATGCTTAAATATAATATACATACAACACACCCTTCTCATATGGCCTCCATCTATAGTCTTTTGTTATATCATGGACCCAAATAGGAGATATGAGCTATGTATGGAAGAACTGCCTTTGAGAAACTTCTAAAATATTTTTCTTGTGTAATTTTTTCAGCTTTTAATAGACTTATCTTCATCAGCTCTCCTTATAGTCAAATGTTCCAGCACCCAAATTCAACAAGTAACCCAAATTACTTCCTAGAAGTTAATGGAGGAGTCTTTCTGGGTTTGCAGACTTAGTCATGTGATGAACCAAAGCAGTGAGTAATAAAAGTGGTAATGCCATTTTGCAAACTGAGAACCTATAAAACAAGTAAATAATCTGTGCTGTGCCTACTAAATTCGTGTTGAATTCTCTAATAAAAAAGGTTTTTGTTTGAAATTAAAGTGAAGGGTTGCTTTGTTAAATATTAAATTCTAGGAGATTAAAAATATAATTTCCTTTCCTTCTCTTGGTATTTCCTTTATCCTACTGCATGGCATTCTTGGAAATCACCATTGTATTGTTTATTTTTTAAATTAAAATGCTGTAAGAACGGCAGCGTTTTTGCATTGTATGAATATTTTATTGCATGATGAAAAAGAATGATTGTGAAAGCCTTAAAGTGCTCAATTTTTCATTTAAATATTTTACAAGGAAAACCCTACTGAGATACATCTTCTTTTCATGGGTGCCCTGGTGGGTCTCACAGAAGGGAGAGGCAATATATATAGTTCTACAACCCAGTACATTTAAATTTCATAAAACCAAGAGACAAAGATGGCTTTCTCTTTTAAATGGAATACTAACATCTTATCTGGGTGTCACATCTCAAAACCAAGTTTTCTCTCCTTCTGTGCTGGTAAAAAATGAGTGATCGTTTCTCTCTCTAAGGTGCCCAAAGCCCTCTGCTCTGAAGTTATTAAATCAGACAGAATGATAATGGACCATGCATTTTGTTTATGCACATGGGGGGGCTTGATTTATAATATCTTTTATTTCCAGGTACTTTTCTATAAAAGAGAAACAAATTTATATTTCAGACGAGGCACCCAGGTTCACGTCACTTTTGTAATCATTGAATAGGTTTATAGCATTATTTCCTATAAATTCCAAAGAAGTGAAAAACCTGGCATAGAAAATGGCATAATTCAATTCAATTTTAATTATTGCTTTCCCATAAATTACATATATTTATAGAGTTTTAAAAATATGTTTTGAGTTTAAATATATATATATATATATATATATATATATATATATATATATATAAACAGTGTTTACAACCATTATACCATACTGGCATTTTATAGGTATGAAGTACATATAGGTTTGAAATGCTTTTATTTTTTTAATTTTTTTTAACTGCTTATGTATTCCTTTTTTTTTATGAAATTTATTGACAAATTGGTTTCCATACAACACCCAGTGCTCATCCCAAAAGGTGCCCTCCTCAATACCCATCACCCACCCTCTCCTCCCTCCCACCCCCCATCAACCCTCAGTTTGTTCTCAGTTTTAAACAGTCTCTTATGCTTTTAATGCGGTAGTAATTTTTGATGGATAAAAAACTTCTTTTAAAATATTTCAACATTTTCCCAAATTTTCAACATTTCCCAATGGGATAATTTTCCCATTATCAATTTTACTGAAAAATGAAAACATGGTATTTGGAACTGTAGGGCTGAAATAGCAAGAGTTTTATAGGAGTAAAACATGGATACAAGGGGAAACGGTTAAAAAAGAAATTCTTGGCCTGTTATTTGGAGAGAACACTAATTTAAAAGTACTTAGTGCCTTTTGGTGTTACTACTTATTTTAAAATATCTTTATCATCATGAAATATTAGTAAAAACGAATGTGTTTGAAATTTAGTAAGTGTGGAAACAGAAACAAATAAGATTGCTCGTTTTTTCAATCATTACTTTCATGTCGGAGGAATGTTTTCTTGTATTATTTGCAATAGTGTAGAACTCCAGAGGTTCGGCTGATTCGCCTGAGTCAACACGTAAGTCTAAATGTTGAGCAGGCTCACTGCTCTACGTAAACTGCCATAGTCCCAGAAACCACTCCTCCACCAAAGGTTGTGCAGACACTCAGAAACTCAAGAGTTGATCATTTAAAGAGGGTTTAAGTTGAAACTGATTATTTAATCAGTATTTTCCACAGTTCCTCAATCCTAAGAATCACTTGGAGGCACTGCTTACAGATACTTTTCCAGGATTTACTAGTTCTGGGAAGGGACTCAGAGCCTGTAAGGTAAACAAGCTATCCAGGTGATTCTAATGATCAGGCAGGTTTGGGAAACACTATTTCACATAATGTGATTTACTTAGGCACCTTTAAGGATCTTTTATGTAAAATCTCCTCACAGAATCTGGACGTTCTAGTGCACGTTAAATTGGTGTGTATTTGGAACAGTAACACATTTCTCATAGAAAACTTCATTATAAAAATGTAATCTATATCCACATTCATTAGAAACAAAATACCTAGGAATACTGTAAATTACTGGCACAGGAAAGGATCATTCAAATATTTTGCACTTTTTATAAAAAAGAGACACGGTGGGTGTTGTGGTTAAGAGCATAGACTCTGAAGCCAGACTTTCTTGGCTCAAATTCTGGTTCTACTGTTTACTACTTGGTGGCCTTGGGCTAATTGGGTAACATGGATGTACTTCTGTTTCTCCATCTATGAAAGAGGCTGGTAATAATAATATTACTTACCTCAGAATTGTATTGAGTTAATATTTATAAAGCTTTTAGACAGTGCTTGTAGTGTATTTCTAAACACTAAATAAATATTAGTTATTAGTTTTATGCTTATATACATACACATTCAAGGTATTAATTACATTTTTTCTTGTAAGGAATTGACACTTTTCATAGAGCATCATGGGAAGTATCACCTAAATAATTTGGACTTGGCATGAATTCTAGTCTTTTTAAAATTCAGGTGCTGAAAAAAAAATACCTTCTTTAGGTCTCTTATTCCTTTTCTATCACATTTCCCTTTTGTGTGTTTTATTATGGAAGAAACTTTTTATAAATGCTGCAGACAGGGCATAAGCATCACACCTTTTGCTATAGGTGAATACTGCCTCTATTAGATAGATAGATAGATAGATAGATAGATATAGTAATTCAGAGAATGCAATTATGTCCTTGGTATTAT
Organism: Prionailurus bengalensis; assembly: GCF_016509475.1. Taxonomy (NCBI): domain Eukaryota; kingdom Metazoa; phylum Chordata; class Mammalia; order Carnivora; family Felidae; genus Prionailurus; species Prionailurus bengalensis. Next base: position 117,575,406 of record NC_057350.1, read on the forward strand.
CCAAACCTATGGGGCAATTAATTTGCTCATAATAGAATTTTCTTCTTTTTTTTAAATTTTTTTTCAACGTTTATTTATTTTTGGGACAGAGAGAGACAGAGCATGAACGGGCGAGGGACAGAGAGAGAGGGAGACACAGAATCGGAAACAGGCTCCAGGCTCTGAGCCATCAGCACAGAGCCCGACGCGGGGCTCGAACTCACGGACCGCGAGATCGTGACCTGGCTGAAGTCGGACGCTTAACCGACTGCGCCACCCAGGCGCCCCTAGAATTTTCTTCTTCTCCCATTTGCTGACAATCTGGAATTTTTAAATTGCCAGTTGAAAAGTCACTGCTTACCACCAAAGGACATTTTTGCTATGTCTGTATCTAACCAAAACAAATGCAACTGTAGAAAATATATACAGATCCAGGAAAAGATGTATTGGGTATAATTTGCAGTAACTTTAAATTACAGATGTAAGTTAGATATAATTTGTCTTTCCCAAGAGATTAATTATGGAAATATGGTACATAATGTTTTGCTATATTACTAAAAGCCAAAACAGATAACTGAAACTTTATATAGCAAAAAAAAAGTCAGACTTTATCATGGGATCTACTCTTCTAAATTCTAATTTCAAGGTATAAATCACTTCTTAGTTGCTCCTAGTATGATTACAGAAATGGTATTATCCCATTTCAGTGTAGTCTCTGGACTAGCAAGTTTTTGTTTTTTTAAGAGACTTGTAATGGAGTCAATTCATTTCTGTTAGTCTTTATTCAAATCCACCAATGAGATTTTCTTTTTTTAAATTTTTTTTTAACGTTTATTCATCTTTGAGAGACAGAGAGAGCGTGAGTGGGGAAGGGGTAGAGAGAGGGAGACACAGAATCCAAAACAGGCTCCAGGCTCTGAGCTGTCAGCACAGAGCCCAATGCGGGGCTCGAATTCACGAACTGTGAGATAATGACCTGAGCCAAAGTCGGTCGCTCAACCGACTGAGCCACCCAGTTGCCCTGACATTTTCTTATTTCTTACTGTAATAAAGGTTTTTTTTTTTACTGCCATAAAGATAAAATAACATGTCTGCAGGTCTCAGAATGTTCTTTGGCCAAGCAAAGTGCCATCACCAGCCATATAGTTGTTATGGGATTGTGAGGTTCTCCATTTTGGAGTCCCATCTGATTTTAGAACCTAAAGAAGTCTTGGTGTCTCCTCAATATAAAGTATAATGAGACATTATCCAGGGATTTTGCAAACAGCTCAATATATATAACCTATCAATACAGGGAGTAGCCATTGCAATAGGATGACCTTTCAGATCCAGCATGGTCATTTTTCTGGCTTATAAAGCAAGAGGGCAGCACCACAATGATCTAATTAGAACAAGCAAGGGCAAGTATTGTATGATTCCTTACACCTACACCACCTCCTTTTGTACTTTTGTCTTGCCTAAGGTTATCCTTTGATAATTGCCACCTGCACAAACCTCTTTCCACAGCCAAAGGTACTTTCTTTCTAATGGTCCTTGGTGAGGAAGCACTGGTTTTTGAACTGTGATGTGCATACCAATTACCTATACCCGGTGATCTGGAAGAAGGTAATTTGATTCAATAAATCCGAAAGGCTAAGAGTTTGCATTTCTCTCTTTTTTTTTGAATGTTTATTTATTTTTGTGAGAGAGAGAGATTGAGAGAGAGAAAGAGAGAGAGAGAGGGAGAGAGAGAGAATCTGAAGCAGGTTCCAGGCTATGAGTGTCAGCACAGAGCCTGACTCAGGCCTCAAACTCACCAACCGTGAGATCATGACCTGAACTAAGGTCGGACACTTAACCACCTGAGCCATCCAGGTGCCCCAAGAGTCTGCATTTCTAACAAGCTCCCAGGTGATGCCCATGTTGCTGGCCTCTGTAGAAAGGGAAGTACTTCCCTGGTTTAAAAAGGAGAAGGAAGAAACAGATTCTCAGTGAAACCTCAGACTCCTCTGACTTTTGATTCATTGTCCGGCTGGCTGAAGAGGAGTTGATGGGTGCTGTGAAGTGTCGATGACTGAATGCTCACGTAGAGTGTCTCCTGAAGACGTTTCCTAGCACAGCCCTTTGCCTTCAAAAATAATCCTCCTGTGATTAACATGAGTGGAAGTGATGGTGTGGGTAATGAGTGGCCTCACAGAATGCAGATGGAGACCAGAGGGAATGAGGGAAGGGTATATAAGGAAAGACAGAGTAAAGGCAAGGCTGCATGGTGAGTTTGAGGAGTTGGAAAGAGAGCGGTTCCTGCAGCCCTTCTTGACCCATGACCTCTACACACTACCAGAAGACTGCGATTGCCTGAACTGCTGATGCAGCGTGCAGCAACGTGGCACAGCGTGGATGCCTGGAGGGCTTCTGGGCCAGATGTATCTGCATGCAAGCTTTGGATTTCTTGAGTCTCCTGCTTCTCCGGTGAGTAACCACGGGTGGGTCGCTGGCCTCTAAGAGCGTATTTATTAGCCAGAGATTATGACTGCCTTACAGGGCAAATAGATGCGGAAATTAAACAAAACTAATACAAACTGTAAAGAGCCATCATGGTGGACTTAAAAAAAAAAACCCCAACCAGATGCTGGCACATTTAATATTTGTGGAATGAATTTTCTTAATGAGTTTGCGTTGGTGCTTCATAACAGCCTCTTGGCCCAGCTAAGTCTACTGTTGGCAATTGCTACAACCAATTAGCACTCTCTTATTTTGAAGGCCTGTCAGCTCTCGGGTTTAAAATGGCTTTTCTCTGGTTGAGAATCCCAGCGACTCTTCCCCATGCCGCTAGCTCTTTTCCTTGTTTTCTCAGCCTTCTCTTCCGCCTGTGCTAGAACCTTAGGGTCCCTCCGTGCTGGGGACCTCAGGAGGCAGAGGTGGATGCCCCTGTCATCTTGCTTCTCTAGGCCGGGAAGAAGAGTGGGGGTGTGTTTATATGGCGAGCTGAAGAACAGAGTGAATAGCAGCTTCATTTTATTCAAGTTCTGCTCCTCACCTGTGAGGAGACACACTGGTTTTTATTTTTCTGTCGTTCCCTGGCAACATGTCAGTGGGGTAGCAAAATACCATGGCAGGTTACCTATTTGTAATGCAAATGAAGTTTTTGAGTATGTGTTGCTTCAGCCCTTTCTAAATGTGGATTGTTAATCCATAACACGTTGTCGCTTCTGAGACAACCCTGGGCCTTCTGGTGTGAGAGCTTCCAGCGCAGAAGTATAAAGCGACTGATCCCTACTATCCTTTCTCAAAGCCTTTGATGGAAGCAGAGCTGTCAACAATTTTCATTTGGCTGAAAGTATATTCTAGTCCCAGTTTCTGGGCTTCTTAAGAAGCAGGAAGATTCCATTTCTGAACTCTTCATTCTCATGAATACTAAGTGCTAATAATGGCAACGACGATTAGGCTGCCAAATGGGCCACCTGTTCTTACATAAAATTCATGTCTTGTGCTATGTGGTTGGGAGCGTGGAGAGTGAATGTTGATAGTGACAACAATGAATATTTGATTCTGGCCCTTTCTAGATTCCTTTCACTGTAACCTTTTGGGAGTACTTTATGACAGATGCTGTGGTAGGCGCCAGTGTGGCAGAGAAAAGCAGGCTCCTGCCTTCAAGGAACATTAAGTCAGATAAAGAGCTACAGTCACACTTAGGGCTAGGAACCCCGTGCTGATCTGAGGGTAAGGAAGAGTGGCCAAGAGGTTTCTTGGTGTAAATGACAGAGGAAGTAGTACAGGTCAGTAGTGAAGAATACAAGCTTTGGAGGCACCTGGGTGGCTCAGTCTGATAAGTATCCAATTCTTGATTTTGGCTTAGGCCATCATATAATGGTCGTGAGATCGAGCCCCATGTGGGGCTCCATGCGGGTGTGCAGCCTGCTTGAGATTCTCTCTCTCCCTCTTCCTCCCTCTCCCTCTTCCTCCCTCTCCCTCTCAAAATAAATAAACATGGGGGAAAAAAGAATACCGCTTTGGAGGTGGACAGTTCTGGAGTATCAAATTCGAGCTGTGAGACCAAGACCCTTGAGGGAGTTAATTAATCTCTCTAAGCCTTGGTTGCCACCTGTTGAAGATGTGGGCTGAGATATCCAACTCCTAGGTTGGTTTAAATGCAATGACAAACCTACAGCAGATCACAGTGCTAGCATATGGCAGGCACTCAATAAAAGGTGGCCGTGACAACTGTTATCATGTGTGTTGACAGTTATGTTTTTGTTTAAATGAACAAGTGTGAAAATATCTTGCAACCTCAAGTTTCATGGGCTCTTTGAGGTATTTGCTTAATCGCTTCTGATTTCAATCATTCATCCAAACTGTCTATTCTCAATGAATCCTCCAAGATATACAACTATTGGCTTTATACTTGCTTTATTTTCAAATTTGCTCCTCACAGTTTAGAGACAAGCATACGGAGAAATAACCAGAGGAAATGGTATATGTGAGAAATCATGACATTTTGGGACACCCTTGGTGCACAGTGTTAGCCATCCTTCGTAAAAGTTGCGTGCTAAATGAGAGGTTGGGATGGTCCAACATGAGGTTTCTTAATGAGCAGAAAGACTCACTAAGGCTCTTCTGCGGGAAGATGAGTGTAATACTTGGACACTGGGAAACCTGCCACCTGTTTGCACATATTAGGTTGGGCCGTTTTCCCACTGAACATCAAAACTGGAATTCAAACAATGAACTCTACACATCAGTGAAAGTGGCCGTAGGAGCTTTTGCTCCGTGTCTGTCTCACGTTGGGCCAATAATCTCAAGGCTCGTAGCCGGGACTGAAACCTCTTTGGGCAGTATTAAAGCATGGAAATTAGGTTTTAAAACCAAATGTGGTGACTCCGTTGATACCGGTTTTAGCAAATGTATCAGGAAAAGAATAATTGACCCACAAGTATTGGTGTCAGCTAAGAGTCTACATAGTGCATTAGTATACCCAATTTGTTTGACCATGTGGAAAGATACATAGGCTGTACGGTTATAAATGTGCATGAATTAAAACATACTTGGGTAACAGAAATGGGTAATTACATCAATAATCTACAATTAATTTAAATAAACATGCTTCCTTTAATTTTCTGATTTTCACTAACTGGTGTACTCATTGTGCAGAGTGTTGGATCATTAGGTGATTACTTCCTATCATAGTATTTTTGGGAGATGAATGTGTTTGCATGTTGATGTCCTGATTTGCTAGTTTATAAAGACATTTTTAAAAGCCCTGTATATAAATATAAGAAAAGGGGAAATTATAGCACATGCTGTATTTTCAATATGTTGATTTCTCTTTGTATAGGTAGAAATGTACTTTGGGGAATCTTCGACCATTTTTAATTTTAGCATCTGCTTTGAGAGTTGTTTAGATATTGATGAAACACAGTCTTTCCACGAACAGGGTAAGGTGAGAAACTCCCTGAAGAGTGCACATTCGAAATGAATAAATGGATTTTAGTACTAATAATTACCACAGTATTATGAAACACCAAGTCTCCCTAAGAAATGTGTTAGAACCAATTTTAAAACCCATGGTTTAAAAATATTTTGTGAAAATTCTTGTCCATACTTTAGAAAGTGGTTAAATTAGGTTTACATTTTGTCTTAAAAAATAGATTAGATGCTCTTGGAAACACCTATTCTGTCTTGATTTTTTTTATTAAACAAAGTCCTACAAGATAAGGCTGCAGAAACCTTATCAGAGCCATAGTAAAGCATGAAATCTCGCCTATGGAATTCATTTAATATATGTGAACATTAAGATAGAATAGTCATAATGTAAAAATCAATTACTCTAACTTTATAATCAAATGGTAAGTTTTAAATGAGTGTTTAAAAAAAAAAAAAGATGAGAAAAGCCAAATCAATAAGATTCTGAGGAACAGATTTCATTGTAACAGTAGTGCTCTGATACGTTTATTAAGATAATATTAATGGAGGAGATTTGAAAATTAATACATGTGTAGACTAAGACTGGAGTTGTTGCCTCAAACTATAATAACTGATATCATGAGTTAATTTGTTTCATGAGAGAGCCTGGTTACAAAGTAGAGGATATGATCTTTCTTTGGTAGAAGCCCTGTAATGTGGCCCTAAATCTCCTACGGGAGAGTCTGTTATTTTCTTAGAGTAGTTCTCAGAATTCCATAGGACAATTTTTTAATTTTTAAGATTTAAATTGTTGAATGTTTCTGTATTATATCGCTCATTTGCCAGGAGTGGTTTAAACTAAAATGCATTTATGATATCACAAAATTCAGTAACATGACCTCCTAAATCTGCTATCTTTACGCTAGTATTTGAAAATTGACTTGAATTTACTTTTGGACGAAATAATTATTTGGAGGGCACTTTTTTTTTTTTTTCCGTGTTGTCTCTGATTTTTACTGGTTTGTAAGTAAACTAACTTGACATAATTTAATCAGATTTCTACATACCATGTTGTGTTTTGGAGGGCTCTTAAATGAGCCTTTTTCAGGAAAAACCCATATTGCTAAATAATTTTAGAATAAATATTATTTTCTTTTGGCATGATTGAACAGTGAAAATCTTTCTTTGTATTAAGAGGAGGGAAAACCCACAAAACATAGCTGGCTTTTTTCTTACAGTTGCTTGGGGAAAAGATGATAATAAACAGCACAAGTTCTGTGTGCAGTGGTTGAAAGCCAATTGCTTTGGAGAAAAATAAATTGTAGTTGTGAGTATCCTCAACCATAAGGCCTCTCTTGTAAGATTCCAGCCTCTGAAATGCAACTTCCCCCCCAGCCCTCCCCCCGACCTTTTTTTTTTTTTTTTTTTTTTTTTTTTGCTGGATGAACAGCCTAATGTTCCATGCACTGTACTAGAAGTAGCATTTTATGCAACATTGAAAGAGTCAATTAATTTG